>NC_081230.1:3991386-4120986 GCF_902713425.1 Acipenser ruthenus
AAAAACAAGCACTCTGAGGAAGGAGAGCCAAGGCGGGACTCTGGGTCTGATCTGTGAGCAGCGGAGAGAAGACTCAGCCTCCCGGCGTGAAAGTTGCGGAGAGCGGAGGCGATCCACAACCGATGCCTGAGGAGGAACTGACGTCTTCCCCGGAGGCTGTGCCACCTTTCCCTGAAAAAGGAGGCAGAAGCACAGATCTCCCCCAGTCTGGCTACAAGACAGGGGGCACTGAAGCTGAAGCTGTGGCTGTGGAGAGCAGCGAGGCTGCTGAAGAGGACGGGGCGGATGGCGAACAAGATGAGGGCATGTACGAGTCGGATGACGAGGGGCTCTCTGATTCCTCGTTAATCTCGGACGTCCCTGACAGCCAACCCGTCAGGAGAAAACTCTATACACTGCAGTACATTAACAACTTTCTCGACAGTACTAAAGGTAAGAGGGGAGTGGACATTAAAAGTTTTTTTCCCGATTTAAAATTGTTTTTACATTCTGCGCATATAGTCTCCAGGAAGTCAACGCTTGAGGAGCTAGATCAGCAGAAGAGGTACCGTTTAAAAAAAGTAGTACAGACTGTAAAGAAAATGATGGTACGATCAAAAACTTTATTTTAAAATGGATTTTTTTAAAAAAAGGAAAATTTTATTTTTATTTTTTAGTGTTTGTTTTAACTTGATGGTCTTAAATATTTTATCCGCCATGGAAAAGTGTACTTTTATTTCTTTTAACGTTAATGTTTGTAGTCTTTTAAAAGAGCACAGTTATTTGAATTTTTAAAGCAGAAAAGGGCTGGGGTTGTGATGGTGCAGGAGACGCATATTGAACAGGAGAGTGAGGCGGTCTGGCTGTCAGAGTGGGGCGGTCAGGGTGTGTTCAGTCACGGCTCCAGCACCAGCGCGGGAGTAGCGGTGCTTTTTAAATCAGACCTGCCTGTCAGTGTACTGTAACGTCTCGCTCTTAGCACAAAACTAATCCCAACGGCGGGATTACCTCCCTGTATCAAATATACCCAAATTATTAACAAGGGGAAGGGCGAAGCGACAGTGCATCAAGGACGCGAGATCCCCCAATAAATACACTATAGAAACACGGGGTAACCTTAAACATTTATTGGCTAAAATAATTGAAACTGTTCAACAAAACAAGATGGAAAAGAAGTTCCGAGCAAAAAAACAAAACATAAACAAGCCAGCAAAATATCCATTGCGAGAACAAAGTAACAAAATAAAACAAAAAAACAAAACAGTCCCGCAACAAAAATAAAAAAACAACGATCTCACCAAACTCCTGGGTACCCGCTTGCTTGAAGATCCTCTCGGAAGACGATGACCAGTAATCCACAAAAACTATGAACATGCACTTGAAAAACCAACACAGTCAGCAACGTGGTGCATTACAAGCCGGCTCCAGGCTTTAGCGATCGTGGGCAGCAAAGGTGAACAACACCGGCTAAACGGCCTGAAACTGGAACAAAGCACTTGCTGATAAAAAAACAAATCAACTTCCAACAAGTACGACAGTCGAAGGTAAACAGGATCGCTCTACCATGGCAAACCACCCCGGGAAAAAGAACGCCGCGGACTTTTCAAAAACAAGGAATAGAGTCCCTGAACAGGAACTAAGGAGACGACAGGAACTCAAAAGGCAAGTAAGCA
Source organism: Acipenser ruthenus (assembly GCF_902713425.1). NCBI lineage: Eukaryota > Metazoa > Chordata > Actinopteri > Acipenseriformes > Acipenseridae > Acipenser > Acipenser ruthenus. The sequence continues at coordinate 3,993,039 of NC_081230.1, forward strand.
GCTCCCCCCTATGGCGTAACAAAGGTACTATTTATACTTGTCTAAAACAATCTTTCCATTAACAACGCTGCCGCTTCCAGCGAATAAGAACCTCGAAATGTATTTGGAACCTGGCCAGGCTTCCGTGCTGCCCAATTAAGGCGCAACACATGGTACGTTTATTGTACCATGTAGAACCAAACATTCAATTTAAGTGGCAGTGCCACAGTACAGCACGTAGAAGAGATTGAGAAGGGGCGGCTTTTAAAAGTAGAGACACAAATAGCTGGTTTTAACTTTACTTTTATAAATATTTATGCACCAAATACGGGAAGAGACAGAATTTTATTGTTTAACAAGTTGAAACAAACCATTTTAAAATGTAGTAATAATGACGTATTAGTGGTTGCGGGTGATTTTAACTGCACTATAGATTTTACCAATGATAGGAATACTGAAGAGCCACATCCTCAATCCTCCAGAGAGCTGACTGCAGTTTTACAGTCCGGTGACCTGGTTGACGTTTGGAGGTGTCTGCACCCTCAAGCCCGACAGTACACCTGGTCCCAGTCCCGTAATAACTATACATCTAGAGCACGACTGGATCAGTTTTATTCATTTCGTTGTCACCTCAATTTTTTTGTAGGGGCAAGCATTATTCCTAACAGTCTATCGGACCACCACTGCCTGTTAGTCAGTGTACTTATTCCAACTGAAGGACACAAATCTTCTTATTGGCATTACAACATTCAATTATTAAAAGACTGTAAATTTGGAAATGTTTTTAAAGAGTTTTGGAAAGTTTGGCAAAATCAAAAAAACAATTATCAAGATTTAAGGCAGTGGTGGGACATTGGGAAAAAGCAAATTCGATTTTTTTGTCAGCAGTACACCCTGGAGGCTACCAGGTCACTGGACAAGGCAGTCAGGGAGTTAGAGAGAGACATTCTAAACATAGAGAATAATGGGGATCTCTCTAATGAGCAAACCTTTCAAAAAATAAAAGAGAAAAGACATGTGTTGGGCAGCTTGCTGGAGGAGAAGGTGAAGGGGGCGTTGGTGCGTTCTCGCTTCGTGGCGCTGAGGGACATGGATGCACCCACTTCCTTCTTCTTTGGCCTGGAGAAGAAGAGAGCATACCGCCAGCAGCTGAGGTGTGTGCGGACGCCCTGCGGCAGAGAACTACACAGCAGAGAGGAGATCAGTGAGGCGGCGGTGCAGTTCTACAAGCAGCTGTTCACAAAAGAACAGTGTGATCAAGATGACACAGAGACCCTGCTCCAGGATCTACCTAGCCTGAGCAAAGAGGAGCAGGGTGGACTGGACAAAGAGCTGACCTTTGAAGAACTGACCATTTCGATGACACAGCTCTCCAGCGGGAAGGCGCCTGGGATAGATGGCCTCCCCGCTGAGTTTTTCAAACATTTCTGGACAGTGATCGGGGAGGACTTCTTCCAGGTGCTGAAGGAAAGTCTGGAGAGAAAAGAACTGCCTCTCAGCTGCCGCAGGGCAGTGATCACACTGCTGCCTAAGAAAGGAGACCTCTGCCTTTTAAAGAACTGGAGACCAGTTTCGCTGTTATGTGCCGATTCGAAAATATTTTCCAAGTGTATCGCAAATAGGGTTAAGAAATGTATAGGTACTGTAATACATAGGGATCAAACATATTGTATCCCAGGAAGATCTATTTTTGATAACCTGTTTTTAATTAGAGAATAATTAAATAAAAATAAGGATAGGTGTGTTTTAATTAATTTTATTTTAGGGCAGGCAAAATTGGCCATTTTAAAATCTAGGAAAAATAAGATTTTAGAGGCAGGGCTAGCAGATGCTGCCAGATTATTTCGTATTTTAGTTGTCAGCCGGGTAATGGTGGATTTTAACTATTTTAAAATGGTCAGTAACCTGGAGGGCTTTCAGGAGAGGTGGTGTGTGGGAGACGCCTTGTGCTCATTGAGTGAGGAGGGAGAGCTGCTGTTTAATTTCTAGTTTGAATTTTTTTTTGTTTTATTGTTTTTACAGTGTTTTTATCACTTTACTGTTTTTACAGGAAAACACTGTTTAGTTTTTTAATATTGGCTTTTTGTGTTTTATTTATATTTTATGATCCTTTTATTTGGTTAAAATCTGGTTTTAAAGGAGAACATGATGTTGTTTTTTAGGATTTTATGCTGATGCTCTGGGGAGGTTTCGGCTGTTCCCAGGAGCCAGCAAGTATCTTAATCGTGTTTTACCTTATTATTGTTATTGAATGGATTTTAATTGGAATGGTTTAATAAAGGATCTTAAAAGTCAAAGTCTCTCTCTCTCTCATTCTCGCGACTTTGGACGCGCGCCGGGCCCTTCCTGTGGATCGCCCCAGCTGCGGCTTGCGTCGGCTCCGTCAAGAGCCGGCGTGTTGCCTCGGCTGGTGCCTAGCAGCTGACTTAGAACTGGTGCGGACCAGGGGAATCCGACTGTTTAATTAAAACAAAGCATCGCGAAGGCCCGTGGTGGGTGTTGACGCGATGTGATTTCTGCCCAGTGCTCTGAATGTCAAAGTGAAGAAATTCAATGAAGCGCGGGTAAACGGCGGGAGTAACTATGACTTTTGGCAGTTGGAGACCGATTACAATCGGTTCAATGGTCCTGAGGCTGTTCTCACGGATTGTCACAGGAAGGCTGACAAAGGCCTGTCCTCTCAACCCAAGACAGCGAGGATTTATCTCCGCACCAGGCTGTTCTGAAAACCTGAAGGTGCTGCAGACAATCATCGAGCATGCGAAAAAACATCATAACCAACTGGCAGTAGTATTCGTGGATATAGAGAAGGCATTCGACTCGGTCTCGCATGAACATATCATGTGGGTGCTACGGCAGAAGAAGGTGGATGAACACGTCATCAGGATCATCAAGAGCTCTTATCAGAAATGCACCACTTCGATTGAACTGGAAGGGAATAAGTCTCTGCCAATTGAGATGAAGATCGGCGTGAAGCAAGGGGATCCGATGTCACCGCTACTGTTCAATTTGGCAATGGATCCGTTGATCAATGCCCTTGAATCAATGGGCCAAAGATATACAATCAATGGGAACAGATTGGCAACACTGTCATTTGGGGATGATCTGATCCTGGTGAGTGAGTCGTGGGATGGAATGGAGAAAAACCTGGTTATCCTGGAGTCCTTCTGTAGTCTTTCCGGACTGGTCGCACAAGCCAAGAAGTGCTATGGGTTCCTCATAACACCTACACACGATTCGTATACAACTGTAGACCATGGAATATCGTGGGGAATGAGCTGAACATGATCACACCAGGCGAATCTGAACATTATCTGGGCACAAAGATTGATCCTTGGGTCGGCATTGTAAAGGCCGATATGATACATCAGCTACAGGAGTGGATGGGGAGGATAGACCAGGCACCGCTGAAACCATCTCAGAAGCTCGTCATACTTAGAACGTATACCATTCCCCGTCTCATATACCTAGCTGACCACACTGACTGCAAGGCCAATAGCCTGAAAGCTGTTGATATGCTTATCAGGGCAGGAGTAAAAAAATGGTTGCATCTCCCGACATCCATATGCGACGGTATTATATACTCGAGGATTAGAGATGGAGGGTTGGGTGTTTTAACATTGGCGAGCTTAATACCTTCGATACAGATTAGAAGGTTGCAGCGAATTGCCGACTCCAGCGACAGGGTGATCCGCAGCTTGGCAACGACAGAAGAGGCCCAAGAGAAACTGCAGAAGTTGTGGACAGGAGCAGGGGGGCAGTGAAAAGTACCCCGAACCGACGAAACCCAACAAGGTTGGCTGAACCCCTTGGAGGTGACGGGGTGCAAGGAACAACCGCACAAAAGCCCAAATATCTTTTGCCCACTAGATGGAGACAGGACGAATTCCTGACATGGTGCGGACTCCCGGTGCAAGGTATGGGTAGACAACTGTTCTGGAACGACCCCATTAGCAACAACTGGTTACGGAATCAACACAGAGTCGAACAAAAACATTTCATTGCCGCAATGCAACTCAGAGCTAATGTGTACCCTACCAGGGAATCCTTGAACAGAGGCCGGATGGGCGCACAGTCATCTTGTAGGAAATGTTCAGCAAGACTGGAATCTTGCTCGCATATCCTGGGGCAATGTCCATCTGTCCAGGGGGCCAGGATCACCCACCACAACAAGATCTACAACATACTAGCAGATGAAGCATCAGCCTTGGGATGGAAAGTGTATAAGGAGGCTAACCTAAGGAATACAGAAGGAGAACTGAGGAAGCCAGACCTTACATTCACAAAATCAACAAGATCTCTGGTCATAGATGTCACAGTAAGATCTGAATGTGCTGCCGACACCCTGGAAAATGCTGCCAAAGAGAAAGTACAGTACTACTCAGTACTCAAAAGGCAGATTCAGAATCTATCCAATTCCACTGAGATCAAGTTCTTTGGATTTCCAATGGGAGCAAGAGGGAAATGGCCGTCCATTAATAACATCGTCCTGGCTGAAATGGGGATACCTGAAAATAGAAGGATCTCTCTAGCAAAATTGCTCAGCCGTAGAACTCTCCTGTACTCGCTCGACATATTGGCAATGTTCTGTGGGAACAGTGCGGTATATGAACAGTTCACCTAGGAATAGGAAGTTTGAGTGGTTATTGTAAAATTGTAATTAGTCATTGTTGTACAATTAAACCTGTACCCGAATAATAAAGTCGAGGGAATCTCGTAATGATTAAAACGACATGCAAGTCTTTTAGTATGACATGTGGATGAGCCACTGAACTCTGGAATGGTAACTTACCACCCGGTAAGCGAGCAATTAATAGCCAAATGCCTCGTCATCTAATTAGTGACGCGCATGAATGGATGAACGAGATTCCCACTGTCCCTACCTACTATCTAGCGAAACCACAGCCAAGGGAACGGGCTTGGCAGAATCAGCGGGGAAAGAAGACCCTGTTGAGGATGACTCTGTGCCACCAGTGGCACACTATGGTTGACTCTGTGCCACCAGTGGCACACCCATGGGTTGGTATTGGTTACCAGACCCTTTTGACTATTGCAATGTAATTTGAAGTTAGCATAATGTTTAGGGAGATCATTTAATGCATTTTACGTTATTACTTTCCAATTTTATACTTTTTGACAAAATTAGCTATTTTTACCATTGTATAGAAAATCCCTTTAAATTTAGTGAAACAACCAAATCAAACAATTTTGTTATTCCTGTGTTGTTAAGAACCTTGTTACTATCATGTGTGTTGCATTTTTGTTCATTGAAGAGATATTTTACATTATTTATATTTAATATTAAATATGTACTTTTTCTCTCTTTATTCTTAACAATTTTGTAATTTTTGTCAGTCCTGGTATAGCCCTGTTTGCTGTTCCTAATATTCTGGCCATTCTCCTTGCAAATATTCTGGAGGATTTCAATGGAAAATCGAAAATTATGGAAGAACCGAGTGTGGAAGTTGAGACGTGCATGAGGGATCCAAGAATAAGTGCTCTTCCTTGGGTCACCATTGAGTTACATGACCAGAGACACAATAGTGCTATATAAGCAGTCACCATTGAGTTACATGACCAGAAACACAATACTGCTAAATAACCAGTCACCATTGAGCTACATGACCAGAGTCATCATTGAGATGCATGACGAGACCCAGAATTAAGCTACATGACCATAGTTAGAATTGAGCTACACAACCAGAGTCACCATTGAGATGCATGACCAGAGACAGAATTAAGCTACATGACCATAGTTAGAATTGAGCTACATGACGAGACCCAGAATTAAACTACATGAACATAGTTAGAATTGTGCTACATGACCAGAATCACCTTTGAGCTACATGACCAGAGACAGAATTTAAGTAAATGCTTAAGTTTGCAGTGAGAATGGGGGAGAATTGCCACTGCTGACCAAGTTCCCCCACTCTCACAACATTTTGAATTACTGTTATATCATTGTCTACTTGTTGTCCAGGCTTGATAAGTTCTACATTGCTCTACATACTGAACTGGATATTATCCTTGTGTTAATTCTCATTTTGCTGGAATATTGAGAGATATGGAAACACCAGTTGCTGGACGGTCAGGGTTAGGGTTGGTGTAACTGCTGGAGCTGGGGTTAGGGTTAGGGTTAGTGTAATTGCTACAGCTAGGATTAGGATTGATAGAACTGCTGGAGCTAGGGCTATTGCTTGAGTATTGTTTTTTGTTAATTGAATAGTTATTATCATTTGTTAATTTTTAATATTAAATTTGAACTTTTTCTCTCTTTATTCTTAATATTTATGTGGTGTTTTCCAGTCCTATTATAGCCCTTTAGACATGATGGGAGACTACATTTGGGGGCTGGTTCGCGAAAGTGATTTACAGTATAATCGTAAATCTCGAAAAACTACTCATTTCTAAATCTTTTGTAGTCATTTTTGTATTACTTTAGTATAAATACATATTAATTTGGATGCATATGTTGTTTTTTCTGACTTTATGTGAACGAAAAGACACAAATTCGCCCGTTTTCTCTTTGGAAATAGGTAAATTTCAAAATATCACTGTCCTGGTCACAAAAGCAAAGTTTGTGGGGAATAATAGCCATTTTCTATACTTTTGAGGCATAAGCAATTAGGATATAACACGTACCACCCAGGAACAAAAAAAAATTTTAAAAAAATTTACACGGTGTAATCAACGTATGTGAAAACAGACCATCTCAACAGTTCAACTTTAAGTATAAATGGATTATTTTAAAACCACCCATTTTAGCGGTGAAAGACACACACACACACACACACACATCGAGAGATGAAACTGTTAAATAAAACAAGCATTACCAAGCATTGCACTGTATAGTACATATATAGTGTACAGTGCAATGCTTGGTAATGAAAAACCAACTGACCGCTAAAATGTAGAGTTAACTATCACATGGTAAGCGTGAACGACCGTGTGGCCTAATGGATGAGGCGTCTGACTTCGAATCAGAAGATTGTGGGTTCGAGTCCCTTCGGGGTCGACTTTTTATAAAAAGATCGATGTGTTATTTCATAAAGTTATTTTTAAAATAAATTACCAAATGACAGACGACACTGACGAAAAGAAAAAAATCTCTTTAGACAATATTGAACACCGGATCAAGCAGGGATACTGAGATATGATCATTTAAATCAATGCACATGTTTCTGTAGACTAAAATGTGATGTGTGCTGTACAGATCAAAATGGATTCATATCTGAAGCTTATTACCAGGGTGATGGACATGCAAACCATATATAGTGTACAGTGCAATGCTTGGTAATGAAAAACCAATTGACCGCATCACATGATAAGCACGAAAGACCGTGTGGCCTAATGGATAAGGCGTCTGACTTCGAATCAGAAGATTGAGGGTTCGAGTCCCATCGTGGTTGACTTTTTATAAAAAGTCAGACTCGAGCCTCAGCATACAGCGCAGATCAACGAAAACACAGAACGTTGCTTATAAAATCCACAGAATTAACGACCTTATACTACTTTCCAACTACGTTGAAAACATGCCTGTAGTCGAGGCATGTGTTATTTATTAAGTTATTTTTAAAATTACCAAATGACAGATGACACTGGCTAAAAAATAAAAATCTCTTTAGACAATATTGAACCCGGGGATACTGAGATATGATAATGGTGATGGGGTAAACACCGGAACGAGATAGAGCGGCCCAGAACGGTAGTTTAATGAATTCAATTGCTTTAAAAAACAGCATAAAAAATTTAGAGACATACAGACGTGCACAAATTTGTTGGCACCCCTCCACAAAAAATGAAGAATCCACAATTTTCTCTGAAATAACTTGAAACTGACAAAAGTAATTGGCATCCACCATTGTTTATTCCATATTTAATAGAAATCAGACTTTGTTTTTGATTTTTTATTCAACATAATATTGTAAATAATAAAACAAATGAACATGGCATGGACAAAAATGATGGGACAGCTAACCTAATATTTTGTTGCACAACCTTTAGAGGCAATCACTGCAATCAAACGTTTTCTGTAGCTCTCAATGAGACTTCTGCACCTGTTAACAGGTATTTTGACCCACTCTTCCGGAGCAAACTGCTCCAGCTGTCTCAGGTTTGATGGGTGCCTTCTCCAGACTGCAAGTTTCAGCTCTTTCCATAGATGTGCGATAGGATTCAGATCAGGACTCATAGAAGGCCACTTCAGAATAGTCCAATGTTTTGTTCTTATCCATTCTTGGGTGCTTTTAGCTGTGTGTTTTGGGTCATTATCATGTTGGAGGACCCATGACCTGCGACTGAGACAGAGCTTTCTGACACTGGGCAGTACGTTTCGCTCCAGAATGCCTCGATAGTCTTGAGATTTCATTGTGCCCTGCACAGATTCAAGGCACCCTGTGCTAGGCGCAGCAAAGCAGCCCCAAAACATAACCGAGCCTCCTCCATGTTTCACTGTAGGTATGGTGTTCTTTTCTTTGAAAGCTTCATTTTTCGTCTGTGAACATAGAGCTGATGTGACTTGCCAAAAAGCTCCAGTTTTGACTCATCTGTCCAAAGGACATTCTCCCAGAAGGATTGTGGCTTGTCAATATGCATTTTAGCAAATTCCAGTCTGGCTTTTTTATGTTTTTCTGTCAAAAGTGGAGTCCTCCTGAGTCTTCTTCCATGGAGCCCACTTTCGCTCAAAAAGCGACGGATGGTGCGATCAGAAACTGACGTACCTTCACCTTGGAGTTCAGCTTGTATCTCTTTGGCAGTTATCCTTGGTTCTTTTTCTACCATTCGCACTATCCTTCTGTTCAGTCTGGGGTCGATTTTCCTCTTGCGGCCGCGCCCAGGGAGGTTGACTACAGTTCCATGGACCTTAAACTTTTTAATAATATTTGCAACTGTTGTCACAGGAACATCAAGCTGCTTGGAGATGGTCTTGTAGCCTTTGCCTTTACCATGCTTGTCTATTATTTTCTTTTTGATCTCCTCAGACAACTCTCTCCTTTGCTTTCTCTGGTCCATGTTCAGTGTGGTGCACACAATGATACCAAACAGCACAGTGACTACTTTTCTCCATTTAAATAGGCTGAATGACTGATTACAAGATTGGAGACATGTGTGATACTAATTAAAGAAACTAATTAGTTTGAAATATCACTATAATCCAATTATTTATTATCTTTTCTAAGGGGTACCAACAAATGTGTCCAGGCCATTTTAGAATATCTTTGTAGAATAAGCAATAATTCATCTCTTTTCACAGCTTCTTTGCTTTATTCTATGACATACCAAAGGCATGCAAGTATACATATAAAATACCTTTTAATTTCATCACTTTTGAGGAGGAATGAAGCATTATTTCAATGATTTGTAAGGGTACCAACAAATTTGAGCACGTCTGTATGAGGAGAATATTTTAAAATCCGATTAATAACTAGCTGTCACTTTACCCGTTCCGGGCCAGAACCCTCTTTATCACCCAAAATCTCCCGGAACGGAAAAAAAACCCACCGAACCGACCTTTAACTGCCCATTTTGTGCAATAAACAGCTGTATAGACAAAACCGCAAAAACTTTATATTTATTTTTGATGGCGCACATTGTAAGTGATATTCTGGAAGAGGAAACTCCCTTTTCAAAGCGCGTAGAAACAAGCAATCAGCAGCGACAGTGCTTCCCGGCAGCTTTTGTCGAAATTCTCTTTTTATATTTATTTTCTGTTAACATTAGTTTATGGATAATCTTGTTTGCTTTTAAACCAATTAAATTGTTACAAAAAAAGACTTTTCTATAGTCCATTCATTTTTAATTCCGTACATGGTCTTGTTGTACTAGTGCTCAAATATACACTACCTTTTTTCTTTCTATATTTACCCCAAACCTCGCTTCCTATAATTTTAGGAAATTACATGTCAGCACTGTGCTTGCATCCAGTGCGCGTCTGCCGATGAAAATATGTAGTGATGAATAAATAAAAAAATTCACTGGGCGTGAGCTGGGGGGGAAGGATAAGGCAGAATAAGCAGCAAGGAGCAGTTAGTAGGACAGAATGTGGTTACTGACTGAGGGCGACGCTGTCGCACATCCCAGGGGCAGAGGACCCAGCAATTGAAACAGGATAGAAAAGAGGTCACCGACTGGGGCCAACGCTGTCGACATCCCAGGGGCGGAGGACCCGGCAACCGAAAACAGGATAGAAAAGAGGTCACCGACTGGGGCCTACGCTGTCGACATCCCAGGGGCGGAGGACCCGGCAACCGAAAACACATATGAGGGTTATGACTTGGAAAGCCGCCCCTCGGGAGGAGATGAGAGAGGTACCCAGCATCTGAGGCTTCTGTAAGGGGCGCTCGTAAAACCCCTGATTGGCCGAGACATCACGCTGCCTGGGACCTGAAAATAAGGACAAAGCATTGAGGTTAGTATAGGACTCGGCACGAGTGACCACGTCCTGAAGAGAGGCAGAATAGAAGAGAGCCTCGAGTGAGATGAGCGCAGGAGCTGCGACAGGACAGAGTTTGGCCGGGGGTCCACTCTGACTCATGCGGTGAGAACCCCTGAATGTAAGGGAGGCAGCTGCCTAGCCCTGAGGTCGGGGAAGTGAGCCTCACTTGCCCCCCAAAGGATGGACCCCCGGCACCTCACGAAAACTCCCACACCGTGAGACAAACAAGACAGCACATGCCAACGCATAACATAAACAAAAGACCAGAATGACGAACCGGACGAACAGAGGGAGATTAGTAAATTTGTTAGTAGGATGCGACTATGTGTATACCTGCCGCTCAGTGGAGAGGAAAAAACCCCTTGAGGCAGATTAGGAGAAAACCTCTGGTGGCCCCGGCGAACAGGTAGCCCCCACTCCGGGCATGCTAGTGATTTTAAAATGGGCTGCAACTATATCGGAGGAGATGAATGAACGTAATAATCTACTGCGGAAGAGGACCAGCGGCCCATGGTCTTGATCAGACTGTGGTTGATGCTGGCTCTTGCAGCGGAGGTAGCTGCACCTATACGAAATGAATGGGGAGAATACAGCTGAGGAGGGAGGCCTGCTCTAGAAAGGAGGGTGGAGAAGTTGGCTGATTAGGAGATCTTCGTCGCTGCAGGGGAGCTTGAAGCTGAAGGAACTGTGAATTCTGAGCTTCTGAGGAAGCCGAAGAAGGCAGAGAAGCAGATGAGATACCTTGACGTTGAAAATAAGGGGCAGATAGGGGAATCTGCTTGACAGCTGAATTAACTGACCGCGCAGAAATGGATCCGTCTGGAGGTACACAACTAAATGATGGAGTAAATTAGAACTGTGGATTCTGAGCTCCTAAGGAGACCGAAGAGGGCTCAGATGCAGATGATCTCCATAGGTAGATCCTTGTATGGGGAGAAGTGGCGTTTCCGAAGAGTGGAATGAGCAAACTGAGAATGGTCATTGATGTGGACAGCGGGAAGGTGAGGCAGAAGGGAAGGCTCTTAAGAATCAGCTGTTAGGCAGATGGTCTCCATGAGGAGATCTTCGTAAGGGGACAAGCAAACTTTCCGAAGAGTAGAGATGAGTGAATGGAGAATGTCTGTTGATATGGGCAGGCGGGAAGGTGCAGCGGGGGGGGGGGCTTTGAAGGTTCCGCAAAGAGTCAGACAAACTACTGGTATGGAGAGAATGGTGGGAAGAAAAAATCCCTAGCTGGACGATGAAAGTCATGATCTGGTTTGATTTGAATGAATAGGATGAATCCGATTCTGGCACTGAACGTTTAAAACACTGACCAAGCTGTACAATATGAAGCTGTCGAAGGAGGGAGAGAGCTGCAGATATGAAATGCTGAGCAGATTGAAGGAGGTTACTGAGAGTATGATTCAATCAAATGACAGCTGGTGAAGCTGGGGAATCGAGGGGGGGGGGGCACGCAGCAGACGGGACCAGTCGACGGAACTTGAATACTAAAAGTGGAGGCCGAAGGGGAGCTGGAACTGACAGTTGAGGTAGCAGCTGGAACCGACGAACGTGTGTAAATCGACTGCTGGGGAAGCTCAGCACGCTTTGTGTTCCATTTTCTGGAATGGAGGGCAGAGATGAGATGTTGACTATCCTATGTGTCAGTTAATACGGGATCGATCTGCGGTCTGCTACTATCATGTCTGCTTGAAATGGAAAAGGTGAACTCACATTGAGAGACTGGGTTTCACAACTCCAGTTATTCTCCTAGAGTGGAACTCCTTAACTCATAAACAAGACAGATTTACAGTCTCACCGCGTCTCTCACCATGTATTAATGCTGTAATATTTGAGAGGATGTGTGGACATATGAATAGATTGCTGAGAAAGACAAGCACCTCGTATTTTTGATTAGATGGGGATTAGCATTAGCCTTGACTGCGGAATGCTTCCACGATCTGCGTATTGGAGGAAAGCGGAAGCGTTGGAAGATCTGGAGTAGTGCAGGTACAGATTTAGACTGAACTAAAGCAACTTGCATGCTATAATAGTGAGTAGATCTGAAGAGGGAGCAGAGATCTGCTGCAGTGAGGAGCAATTAACAGTAGAGGACGGGATCTGCTGAACGGTGCAGAGATCTGAGGAAGTAAACAAAGAAGTGCTGTCAATAATGAGCGTGGTCTGCTGTAGAGAGAGAGAGAGAGAGAGAGATCTGCTGAAGCAGTGATCTGTTATTGTGAATGGTGGACTGCCATTGGTAGAGCGTGGTGGTCTGCTGCAGAACGCAGATATCTGCTGAAGCAGGGATCTGTAATAGTGAATGGTGGATTGCCATCGGTAGTGTGATGATCTGCTGTAGAGCACAGAGATCTGCTGAATGCGGTGGATGTTGGACTGTGAGTTAAAGTGATTTAGATGAAGCCAGAGATGGAGAATACATAGAGCTGAGGCTGCTGTAGAACCTAAGAGGATGAAGAATCCGTTGCTCTGAGGCTGTTGAAAAATCTATTGATTTGGTCGGGAGCAGTCCGCCTCAAAGGGGCGGGGGGGGGGGGGTTAAGAGTTGAAATTGAAGAATGTCATTTGATATAGATAGACAAAGGATGAGGCAGGAGGGGAATTCCCGAGAATCCATCACAGTGAGAACTGCGGGAATAGATCGAAAAGCTGTAGTGTCCGAGCTTCGCAGCGAAACCAAACTGGTTTAATATATAGAGAGAACTTGTGGTATTATACTGCCATCCAGAGGTTATGATTGGAATTACATCATTGACTTGAGTGAATCAGGGTAAAATCTATGAAGTTATTACGATTAAAATCCTTGTCTATGTAGAACAACATTTGCTTATTCCTTTAGATTTGAATAATAAATATTCTAGACATGTTTAGGACAGATAGTCATGAATATAAATAAGTTAACGCAATATTTAGATGTCATGGTTTGGCGCGTTGAATTCGTCTCCGCCAGTTGTGAAAGCGCAGCAACAGGAAGCCGGAAGATTGCAGTGCTGAGGCGCAGAGCACGCAGAGCCTGATGGAGCTGCCTGGTCACCATGACAACTTACCACTCCCCGCAGTCACTCAATAAGGGCATTGCCGTGGTAACCATAGTCTGTGAGGCGCCGGTGGAAAAGTTACAGTACAATAGTGTCGTTGGAGAATGTTGTGACCAGTCGAGTCACGAGCCTCCACTGGTTAAAAATGGAGTTTAGAATGGGCTGGATACGTCTTTAAAAGGTTGAACGTAGCTGATGGAGGTCCAGGGCAGGATTTTCTGATGAAGCAGTAATTGTGCTGGCTCTGTGGGAGCGGGGGGAGGGGCGTCTGATTGCAAGCGAGGAGTAAAGAAAGATTCCGCCGACAAAACTTCGTGGTAGAATTAAATAGAGCTAAGGTAAGGCAATCGCAGACAACGGGAATGTCGATGTCATGTCGAAGGCGCTTGAAAGTTTAACGGAGGACCAGACTTTCTGATAAAGTTGCAGACAAGTTGAGTAATGAAGCTGCGGTTTGGACGGCGCTGTTGCTGAGGTGGAGACCGGGTGGAACAGGAAAGAGTAACGTTGGAGATCTTGGAGCCGAAAAGAGAAGCTGAATGGAAAGAAAGATCACCTGAGCAGGTAAGAAAATGATTGATAATATCTTGGCAGCGCTGTGCAGAGAAACGACCTGCGTGAGCGAGGCAACGAAGTTTAGATATTAACGGTGAAGCACGAAACGACGGGGTCTGAGCGTTTGCTACAAAAACGAAACACTAGACAGAAAAGGTGCAGGTGATCAAGTCTTAAATAGTAAATAGATACTAATTAACGGGAGATTAGAAAATTGAAAGATTAGAAGATTAGCGGCCCCCCCAGCTCCACGCCCCCCGAACCTCGCAAGCTAACATTGAAACATATATATATATATATATATATATATATATATATATATATATATATATATATATATATATATATATATATTATGTAACTTAGGAGTGTAAGAAATGACCATTATAATAGGCAGAGACAGTTTTCCACAACGTGTCGGTCGTGTCAGGTCTTTAGGGCTGCATCACAATGAATGCTTTTCTAATTCTTTTGAAAAGGTTTTAGGTCATTCTTTTTAAAAACATTCATTTAAAAACCTTTACTGTAGTATTATCTTTCCTTTTGTTTTATCTGTCAGGTAAGTACCTGTATGTCCCTGAGAAGAATGGAGAGTGTCTCCGTAGGGTAGTGACCGATGAAGACGAGAAGACTGCCATTCTCAATGAATTTCACGCAGGACACTTCGGCTCATGGGTGTGTGGACAAGGGGTGGGGGGGTGGGGGGGAGCCCCAGAATTAGGAGTTATTTGTTTTATTGTGTTGGACAACACACGTGGAGGGGTGATGAGGTGATGGACCACAGCCAGGCTCTGCTACGTAGACAGTATCCACAGCTGGGAGGTTTGTTTGCTGTCACCAGCCTGACACAGCTGACTTCCTTCAGCTCATCGACTCGGGGATTTGTACAGATTCTCAATGTGTCTTGCAATCACTGGGTCACGGTAAGTAACATAGGCTGTGAGGAAGGTACTTTAAATGTGTTTGACGCTTTGGGAATTAATAATAAGCATGATTTCCGTTCCCAGGTCATATCACTGCTGCAGTACAGTGGAAAGACAGTTCGGATCGGGTGGCCACATGTACAGCAGCAGCAGGGATGGAGTGACTGTGGACTGTTTACCATCGCAAACAGCCTCACACTCTGCATGGGTGGAGATCCAGGTAAGTTATGTTATGATCAAAAGCAAATGCGTGATCATCTTTTTTCTTGTTTTGTAGATGGATCTCTTCCTCCTTTCCCGAGGTGTGAGAGAACCCCGCCCCCAGAGGTACATTTCTGTGATGTGGAGACCATACAGGATTGCACTGGAGCTGATGGTGGAATGCGGGAGGTGTGGCGAATGGTTCCATGGCCAGTGCCAAGATCTACAGCCAGATGACCTCATAAGTATGGAGGAGTATATGTGCTCCATTTGCAGAGTTACACACATGGGTAAGTATGGTAAGTAAAGGTGTAACAGGTTTATTTTGTTTTTTACTGTGTGTTTTTGTACATTTTTTACTAAGCATTCTAGCTTAGTATATTATACTAACACTCCAATGTGGCAATGCCTGTCAAGCAACATTCCCATCATTTACAGCTATTTACATACGTATTGTTAATAAGGCTCATTGTCTTCAGAGTTTATTTTTCATGAGTGCACAAACTACTTATTTTGAATTTATTTTTTTCAGCAGACCCTGATTCTGTATTGAGACTTTTTTATGATATAAAAGTACAGTAGATGTAATTCTGAAGTAATAAACAACTTCACATTTTACGTGTACATTTCAGACATTAATGCTTCAATTTCAAATTCGATTTTCATTCCTATTAACTGATTTTAGACGATGACATCCTATAAAAGTTAAGAGTATGAAATGTCCATATGATTTACTGATGACACACGTCTCTATAAATTGGTGATGTCATTTTTAGACAGGCAGCCTCTTTAAAGCCCTTCTTTTTTGTGGGTTATGTGAGAAGAAGGCATTTTAAAGTTCTGTTAAACCTGCTCCTAACACCCCACTCCATAGGTCAGGACCTTGACGTGGTGAGGGGGCTTTTTACCAAAGCTGACCTGCAGTATAGTGTTTTATTTTTTCACTAATGCTCACTATCCTGGATAGCACGATACAATGGAAATATGCAATCTGATCATGTACTGATCAGGGACAATATGTTGTGGTTAACAATCACATTGCTTCTAGTTCCAAATTTGTACTTTTGAGTGTTCGAAGTTATGGAAGAAACATTCTTATTTTATAGCATATGATATAATTTGGCTTCATACATATCACTATGTAACACAATGTTGGTTCCTGGGTAGTAAGTGTTATTTCCTAATTGCTTATGCCTCAAAAGTATAGAAAATGGCTATTATTCACCACAAACTTTGCTTTTGTGACCAGGACAGTGATATTTTGAAATTTACCTATTTCCAATGAGAAAATGGGCGAATTTGTGTCTTTTCGTTCACATAAAGTCAGAAAAAAACAACATATGAATCCAAATTAACATGTATTTATACTAAAGTAATACAAAAATGACTACAAAAGATTTAGAAGTGAGTAGTTTTTCGAGATTTACGATTATACAGTAAATCACTTTCACGAATCAGCCCCCAAATGTAGTCTCCCATCATGTTCTCGTTATACTGTCCTTGGTAGCAGCGTTCAAAGTCCAGTATATCCTGGTGGAAGCGCTCGCCTTGCTCCTCCGAGTACGCTCCCATGTTCTCCTTGAATTTATCAGGATGAGCATCAAGGATATGGACTTTGAGGGACATCCTACAGCCCATTGTGCCGTAGTTCTTCACCAGAGTCTCAACCAGCTCCACATAGTTTTCGGCCTTGTGATTGCCCAGGAAGCCCCGAACCACTGCGACAAAGCTGTTCCAAGCCGCTTTCTCCTCACTAGTGAGCTTCTTGGGGAATTCATTGCACTCCAGGATCTTCTTTATCTGTGGTCCGACGAAGACACCGGCTTTGCCTCAGACAGCTTAGGGAAGAAGTCTTGAAGGTACTTGAAGGCTGCCGACTCCTTATCTAGAGCTCTGACAAATGGTTTCAGAAGGCCCAATTTGATGTGCAGTGGTGGCATCAGCACCTTCCGGGGGTCCACCAGTGGCTCCCACTTGACGTTGTTCCTCCCCACAGAGAACTCGGTCCGCTGTGGCCAGTCCCGCACTGTGGTAGTGCGCCTTGGTGTCCCTGCTGTCCCAAAGGCAAAGATAGCAGGGAAACTTGGTAAAACCGCCTTGGAGACCCATCAGGAATGCCACCATTTTGAAGTCTCCTATGACCTCCCAGCCGTACTCATCATACTTCAAGGCATCCAGCAAGGTCTTGATGCTGGTGTAATCCTCTTTGAGGTGCACTGAGTGAGCCAGGGGAAGAGACGGATACTTGTTACCATTATGGAGCAGCACGGCTTTGAGGCTCCTGGATGAGCTGTCAATGAAGAGGCGCCACTCATTCTGGTTACAGGCGATTCCGATTGCCTCGAACAGACTGGTCACATTGTGGCGGAAGCAGAGCCCATCTTGACGGGTGTAGAAGCTGGAAAAAGGTTGGTGACGCTTCCTCTGATCTGCGACTTGCACACTTTCATCCAACAAGTTCCACTGCTTGAGCCTAGACATCAAAAGCTCGGCATTGGACTTGGTGAGACTAAGATCTCTAATCAAGTCGTTGAGGTCTTTTTGGTTGGGGTAGTATCCAGATATGTATCCACTTAGGCAGCTGGAACTAAACTGAACTGGTGGGCTTAAGGTCCCTGTATTTATACTACTATTTATATTACTGGAAAGTTCTAGAAAGTTCTAGAAGTTACTCCAAGTTTACTCAGCACTGAATCTTTCTGGAATGTTCTGGAAAATAGGTACATTTCAAAATATCACTGTCCTGGTCACAAAAGCAAAGTTTGTGGGTAATAATAGCCATTTTCTATACTTTTGAGGCATAAGCAATTAGGAAATAACTCTTACTACCCAGGAACCAAAAAAAAAAAAAAAAAAAAGTTGTTACACGGTTATTTAACAAATGCATATACAGTATTACTGATAACAAAGGAACAACAACCAATCTGCAGACCTGCTTTGAGAAATGACAGGCTCCATTCCAGGATGATGCCAATGATCTGACAAACACTGTAGGAAGCGGCAACACATACCATGAGGGTGTATTACTTCATTTTAAGAGAAATGTGTTTGCAGATTTAGTGCAAGACCATGCATGAATAATGCTAAAGATTAAATCTTTTGACCTGTTCATTCCTTTAATTTTTGACATTCCCTAAATATTTCTCACAATATACACTGAAGCTACTGTATAACCTATATTAATCATACTGCCTTATTGGAGTAAATAACAATATTTGTTGATCACAAATTTATTGGCACATTTTCAATTAAAGTCTGTAAGTTAAGGTTAGTCTTCATTGCGGTAGTCAGTATTAACACTTCATCAATTAGAAACCACTATTTATCAATTTAGCAATATTTTATATATATATAAAAAAAAAACATTAGTTGTAAAACATGCACAGAAACTGAAGCAAAGTAGTTTGTGCACTTAGCACAGCATGGTCAAAACAAAGGAGTTGGATCCAGATGTGAGAAAAGCACTTGTTACAGTAACTACTACAGCAGCAGGGGAATCGATGAAGAGCGTTGTGGTGGAAAAAATCTTAATACAAAAATCCACAATAATCACGAAGTATTTGAAGACTAATTCAATTGAAAGGATGGAAAGAAGTGGACGTTCCAGGAAAATTACGATTACAACATAAAGAATTGTTCGAACAGCTCGCAGAAATCCACCATTAACAGCCAAGGATTTAAAGAAACAGTGTATGAAATAACTATACAAAGTCATCTAAACACAAAAGGCTTATACGCAACCTTAATGGTAACATTTGACAATTCAAATAAAAAAATAAATAAAAAAGCGTCTTGAATGATCTTTAGTTAAGGGTGTCAATAATTTTGTCTGCAACTATATGTGTAATAATGACAACTCCCTGATTGTGAGCCATAAGTACAGCAAGACTATAAACATCAACATGACTACTGTCACAAAGACGGCCAGAGTGGGTGGCGTCAGACCAGAAAAGGAATACACAGACAGAGACGGTGGTGATGATGAGCTGAGTGCAATGGCTGCACTCAGCGTTTATTAACAAATAAAAAGGTTTAACAGTACAAAACAGGACACGGCACTGGTAGCCAAAAGAAACATATAAACAAAACGGACTAAACACTTAACAAACGGTGCACGGAGACAAACAAACACGGTGAGTACAAACAACTATTATATTTACGATCTTACGTTCTCCTTCTCTCTCACCCGTTCTCCACTCTCGAACACCCAACCCTGAGTGCAAGAAATGTGCGTCTATTTATACTGTTGTGCTGGGATTCAATTACTAATTAATTATTCACTTGAATCCCAGCACGTGAATTAATTCTGTGCAACCCCGTGCTCACATATTACATTTAACCAGCACGTGAAGTGATTTGTGCTCTCCTCGTGCCTAAATACAAATCTACACTTTTTAAATACACGTGAAACACAGACCCGTTTATATCCCGTGTACCAATCTATACACCAACATTTACATACGCACGCATACATACACAAAACACACAAATGCACACAGGGGCGGGGCACTTTGCCACATATACCCCCCCTTGTGCGCAGCACACATGGCCTCAACGGCCACCTCCCCCCTTAAAAACCCAGCAGTCCAGGACAAAGTCTCGGGCTGGGAAGGGAGGCTTCAGTGGGCCCATGGCTGGCCATGCTGTCAGCACCCCTGCCGGTAGTGGCACGGCTGACAGCCTGTTGGTCCCGTCCTGCAGCGAAAAAGCTGCGGGGGCAGGTGGTCCCCCGACCTCCCCCTTCTTCGTAGCCGGCAGCTCCCTCCTGTGGGGCTCCGGCCACAAGAACTCCTGCAGCGAAACTGCTGCTGGGGAAAGTGGTCTCCAGACCTCGTCCCCCTTCTTTGTAGCCGGTAGCTCCCTTTGGTGGGGCTCCGACCACAGTACTGCCGGCAGCGAAGAAGCTGCAGTGGGAGCAGGTCTCCGGACCTCCCCCACGATCTCCGGCAGCGAAACTGCTGCAGTGGGAGCAGGTCTCCTGACCTCCCCCACGATCTCCGGCAGCGAAACTGCTGCAGTGGGAGCAGGTCTCCGGACCTCCCCCACGATCTCCGGCAGCGAAACTGCTGCAGTGGGAGCAGGTCTCCTGACCTCCCCCACGATCTCCGGCAGCGAAACTGCTGCTGGGGTTGGTGGTCTCCAGACCTCCTCCCCCTTCGTGGCCGGCAGCTCCCCTTTCTGGGGCTCCGGCCACCGTACTCCCTGCGGAGGTACGGGCAGCAGAGGCAGCTCCTGCTCCTCTGCTCCGGGCGGTGGCGGAGGCAGAGGCAGCTCCAGCTCCTCTGCTCCTGGCGGTGGTGGAGGCAGAGGCAGCTCCAGCTCCTCTGCTCCTGGCGGTGGTGGAACCAGCAGGCATTCACCCTCTGCTGGTGGAGGTGGGACCAGCAGGTATTCACCCTCTGCTGGTGGAGGTGGGAGGGGCAAGCAGTCCTCCCACTGCGGTGGAGGTGGAACCAGCAGGTATTCACCCTCTGCTGGTGGAGGTGGGAGGGGCAAGCAGTCCTCCCACTGCGGTGGAGGTGGCGGAGGTAGAGGCGATGGGGCTGATGCTGGCCACTCAGAGGGAGGCTGTGGCGGTGCTGGCTCCCTCTGCTGTGGCGGCTGGGCATGTGCGCGCCGTGCTGCCTTCAGCAGCATAGCTCGAGGCTGCTGGGGGACACCAGCATCCTGCCCTTCTCCCCCCAAAAAATTTTCAGGGGGTTGAGCCTGTAACTCCTCCCCTTCTGGCTCTTGGGACGGCACCAGCAGGTATTCACCCTCTGCTGGTGGAGGTGGGACCAGCAGGCATTCTCCCTCTGCTGGCAGCTTGGGTCCTACGGCTGTGGAAGCCCCGACTTCCCTCTTTTTGGGCTGTGGACGCACCGACTCCTCCCTTTTGGGCTGTGGACGCACCGACTCCTCCCTTTTGGGCTGTGGACGCACCGACTCCTCCCTTTTGGGCTGTGGACGTTCGGGCTCCCCCCACTCAGGCGTAGGACGTTCGGGCTCCTCCCACTCAGGCGTAGGACGTTCGGGCTCCTCCCACTCAGGCGTAGGACGTTCGGGCTCCTCCCACTCAGGCGTAGGACGTTCGGGCTCCTCCCACTCAGGCGTAGGACGTTCGGGCTCCTCCCACTCAGGCGTAGGACGTTCGGGCTCCTCCCGCTTGGGCTGTGGACGCTCAGGCTCCTCCCATTTGGGCTGTGGACGCTCAGGCTCCTCCCATTTGGGCTGTGGACGCTCAGGCTCCTCCCATTTGGGCTGTGGACGCTTAGGCTCCTCCCGCTTGGGCTGTGGATGCTCAGGCTCCTCCTGCTTGGGCTGTGGACGCTCAGGCTCCTCCCGCTTGGGCTGTGGACGCTCAGGCTCCTCCCCATAACTGCGGAAGGGACAGTGGGCGAACAGGTGATCCTGGTCGCAGAGGAGGCACCCCGACGATGGCTTGTTACATCGCCGTGGATGCCTGGCCCTTAGGCGGCACTCCTCCTCCCTGTCCTTCACCTCTTTATCTGTCTCCCGCTTGGGCTGTGGAGGCAAAACCAGCAGGCATTCACCCTCTGCTGGTGGAGATGGGGACAGCAGGTACTCCTCTGCTGGTGGTCCTGCTACCTGGGCTGCTGTTCCGTTTATCGTTGCCTCCAGGTAGCTGAGGAGAAACTCCACACCTTCCTCCAAGGTGTTTGGGGTGTGTTCCTGCTGATAGGCCTCCCATCTCTCACTGTCCATCATCCACAGGGCCCGAACGACTATGGGCAGAGCCTGGGCCTCCAGCCCAGCATTCTCCAGGAACCAGTCCCGCCATTTTGTGGCGTCTTCTGCCATTATATATATATATATATATATATATATATTTTTTTTTTTTTTTTTTTTAAAACAAAACCCCTCCTGGTCTGACGCTTGGAGGCGCGGCTATCCCACGATGACACCACGTGTCACAAAGACGGCCAGAGTGGGTGGCGTCAGACCAGAAAAGGAATACACAGACAGAGACGGTGGTGATGATGAGCTGAGTGCAATGGCTGCACTCAGCGTTTATTAACAAATAAAAAGGTTTAACAGTACAAAACAGGACACGGCACTGGTAGCCAAAAGAAACATAAACAAAACGGACTAAACACTTAACAAACGGTGCACGGAGACAAACAAACACGGTGAGTACAAACAACTATTATATTTACGATCTTACGTTCTCCTTCTCTCTCACCCGTTCTCCACTCTCGAACACCCAACCCTGAGTGCAAGAAATGTGCGTCTATTTATACTGTTGTGCTGGGATTCAATTACTAATTAATTATTCACTTGAATCCCAGCACGTGAATTAATTCTGTGCAACCCCGTGCTCACATATTACATTTAACCAGCACGTGAAGTGATTTGTGCTCTCCTCGTGCCTAAATACAAATCTACACTTTTTAAATACACGTGAAACACAGACCCGTTTATATCCCGTGTACCAATCTATACACCAACATTAACATACGCACGCATACATACACAAAACACACAAATGCACACAGGGGCGGGGCACTTTGCCACACTACCCACAAATGTGTAGAAATTATTACTAGACTCTACTTCTAACTTATTGTTTGTTATAAACATTTTTTTATTTGAAAAGTTACAATTTTAATATAACGTTTGCGTTACAGTTGTGATCATTTAAGCTGTTCTACTTTATTATTATTATTATTATTATTATTATTATTTATTAGCATATATATATATATATATATATATATATATATGTAATTAAACAATATTTAATGTATTTTATATTTACTGCAAATGCTCTTATGTAATCACGTGAGGAGCAAGCAAATAAAATACAACCATTTATGATGCAAAAAAAACATTGATACATATAACAAATAAATATAATACGAATAAATGCCAATAAAAAAGCAAACGTAACGTTCAGTAAGTAAAACGCCGAGATGTTTCACCCTGTCCTCTCTTCGCATCACGAAACCTAATCGCCACGTGACTCGTACGTTAATATGTCACATGACTCGGGCGGGGGAGAGCGGGGAAGAGGCAAATTTTGCCATGACACCGCCACTGGTTGAAATGGAGTTTGTAATGGGCTGGATACGTGTTTCAAACGTTGAACGTAGCTGATGGAGGTCCAGGGCAGGATCTTTTGATGGTAAATTGAGCTGGCTGTGTGGGAGCGGGGGAGGAGTAACGAGAGATTCCGCAGACAAAGCTTCGTGGTGGATTTAATAATAGAGCTAAAGTAAGGGAATGTCGATGTCTTGTCGAAGGACCTTGAACGTTTAGCGGAGGACCAGTCTTTCTGATAAAGTTGCAGACAGGTTGAGTAATGAAGCTGCGGTTTGGACGGCGCTGTTGCTGAGGTGGAGACCGGGTGGAACAGGAAAGAGTAACGTTGGAGCTCTTGAAGCCGAAAAGAGAAGCTGAGTGAAAGAAAGATCACGTGAGCAGGTAGGAAAATGATTGATAGTATCTTGGCAGCGCTGTGAGAGAAATGACCTGCAGTGAGCGAGGCAATGAAGTGTAGAGATTAGCGGTGGAGCACGAAATGACGAGGCCTGAGCGTTTACTAGAAAAATAAAACACTAGACAGCAAAGGTGCAAGTGATCAGGGCTTAAATAGAAAATATATACTAATTAACAGGATATTAGAAAATTAGAAGCCCCCAGCCCCACACCCCCTGAACCACGCAGGCTAACATTTAATTCCTGCCTTCATAGGTTTCATGAAATGGTTCTGATGGAAAAAGTGTTCATCACAAGTAACAAATTCTTATTACTTAAAAGTTCATTATTTCTTGGCTGTGTACATCACGCTCAGCTTTGAATTGTGTCCATGTACACAGTGCCTGGTTCTTTGATACACAGTGATCATGCACACAACAGTCTACAGATGATTTACATGAGCGTTCACAGAGCAACTTCCAATATTTAAATATCTAACTCTAGGGTAGCCAACCCTGGTCCTGGGAAGTTATAGGGTCTTCTGGGTTTTGTTTTACTCAAGCTCCTTACTAAGTTACTTGACTCAATGATTGGGTTTAAAAGGGAATTCAAGTTGTTTTTGTGTGTGTGGTACATGCTCCCATATGCGACAACTGTCTAAGTAAGGTTTGTGTTTTGTTTTTATTTTATTTTTGTACACTATTAAATTGCAGTCAAGGTCTTCTGAAGCCATCTTGGAAACAAACAGAGCACTGCAGACTGCAATTTAATAGTGTGCACACACCTTACTTAAACAGCTGCAGCAACATATGAGAACATGTAACACAAAAAAAAAGAATTGCTTCCCAATAGTATTCAGTAATGTGTTTTGCATACATGTGTAATAGATTTGTAATAGATTTAAAATGTGTGTTAAGTTATACATTTTGCTTTTAAAGTACTGTAGCGTGCATGGGGTCTGGGCTGTAGATGTCGTAAGACATAAGCCTGATACGCTCCAAACAAAGGCTCTTTTGTACAGCAGTATCGGTGCTGTGTTTCACCTCGCCCTGTGGTGGACCCCAGCTTGCGCAATCCTTTTTGTACACGTTCTGTCCTACTACTTTACCAATGTTTTTGTTGTAAATGCTGGTGAGTGGGTTTGCTTAACACATTGTACAAGGACATTCCAAGCTGTCTTGCATGCTGTTTGTTGCTCCACAGTGTCGAAGTCGGATTGCTATGTGCAGGCTTACCTCCCCACAGCCTCCCGCCAGCCCCAGCGCACTCACACTGTGCCTAACAGCAGGGACCCTGTCTGGGACCATGTCTTCCGATAGCGCCTCTGCAGAGGAGTCAAGGTGAGCCGCGTACTCCGCTGCAGAGGCGCTATCGGAAGACATGGTCTGGGGTGTCTGCTGCTTCGGTCCATGTTGCAGCAGGATGTTGTTTTAGTGCTTAGTTTGTTTTTAACCTTTCAGCTGCTTATCCTGCAATTTCGACTTGCAGCACATGTTGGGCAAAATTTGCCGATCCCGTCTCAATAGTCGTGCAGTGCTCTGTGCATTTGCAAAGTTTAGTTTGCCTTTTAGTTTGCCTGTCTGCTGTTTTCAAAGAAGTCTCTTTCTGCATCACCCCTTATAAAAGTTAATTCTGGTATTTTTGCAGTTTCACCTTTTCTACAGAAGCATATTGGTGCATAATTGGGGGAGTGTTGTTATTACTAGAGCCATGCGTTTTTCGCGATTTAGTTTTTTAAACTGTATTTCAGTCCTCCAGCCACAAGATGCTGATATAGCCTACTCATTCAGCAACTGATTGTGCAATCATTAACAATCATCCCATCTCAGTTAGTCATTCTGTTACCACTAAGTACACGTATTGGCAGGCTGATTAATAGAGAGGTGTACGTGTAGCGGTTTACAATTATTTAATCATGCATCTCTGTGTTAGTTATACAGTTTAAAAATATTTCTGAGAATGTGTAAATAAATGTATTTAAATGCTTTAATTTACCAGGAACACATATAGTTTGTGGGTCGACTATCCTTACTCCTAACTCATTAAAGGTTGGAGCTCTAGAAATGGCTGAAGATAGGAAAGATATGCTTTAAAATCTCAACTCTGCATTGTGACGCATGACAAGGGACTAGTAAATATGTTACAGTGGTTTCAAAGATGTAGAGAGTCCATCAAACATGTAATAGTCGCAGAATTAATATACCGAGCACAAGAGGAGCACAGCACAGTTGACACAATAAACAAGCTGTTAAAACTTTCTGTTTCTGAAAAACTGTCTATAAACCAGATCAATGCAAAAGGAAACCGCATTTTATTCAACTACATCTGTTAATACTACGTCCGCTCTGTTAATCAACCTGTCAATGCACATACTTTGTAGTAATAGAATGCCTAATTGAGATGATTAATATAACACAGTGGGGTGATTGTTTCGTGAGGTGGCTCTCAGCCTCTTGCGGTTGAGGACTGAAATATAGCTTAAAAAAACAACTCTGGGGAGTTCCCTGGGGGCGGTGCACAATTATCCAAGCGCGGCTCGGGTAGGGACGGTTTGAGTCGGCTGGGTAATCCTTGCCTCAAAGCGCACTAGCGACTCCTGTGGTGGCCGGGCGCCTGCGAGTTAGCTGAGTTGTCTGCAGAACTGCGTTTCCTCCGACGCAATAGCTCTGGTTGACTTCACTGTTGGCTTGCCGTTTGAAAAAAGGAGGTCGGGTGACAGAACTCGCTTCAGAGGACACATGTGCTTGAGTTGCAGCACTGAGACAAGGTCTTCAAAACAATTGTAATATAGACTTTAATATGTATTTCTTGAAATAATGGCACAGTTATCTCACAAAAACGGAAGTAAAGGCTTCCGTTTTCATGAGATAATTATGTTGTTATTTTGAGATACTGCAAGTATCTTTCAAGTAGTTTTTACTTTTGTTGTTATGAGATAACTGTCATTATATTATGACATACTTGCACTATTTTATTTTAATTCTATGTAGCACCAATATACATGTGTACTTTTCCCTTGGTTATGTTCTGCATGTACTATAGTTTGCTGTGTTTTTCCATGTTCAATGAT
The DNA here is from genome assembly GCF_902713425.1 of Acipenser ruthenus. Lineage (NCBI taxonomy): Eukaryota > Metazoa > Chordata > Actinopteri > Acipenseriformes > Acipenseridae > Acipenser > Acipenser ruthenus. The sequence continues at coordinate 4,019,661 of NC_081230.1, forward strand.
ATACCTCACTGTGCCTTGCTATTCATTCCGGTGCTTACCTATGCTTTCCAGTATGCTTCCACTGTGCTTTATTACACTTCACTGTGTTTGTACTGAAGGAAACAAAGCATCCTCATCCTCTCCTCCCATTAGAATGTGCTGGAGCTCAGCCTGTGTGACGAAGACGCCCTCAAAGATGACTGCCACGCCTCTGTTCTGTGTGACGTGGGAGGGTTGACTCCAGGACAATCTGAGAAGTGCACCTTTACTCTTAAAGAAGAGGTACGGCCTGGCCAGGCTGAGTAGTTTACATTACAAAAACAAAACAACGAACACTTCAATAAAAGGCTATCTCCGGATACAGCAACTGCTGTGCTCCCAAAAACAGGTGCATTCATTGTATTAATAAGAAAGACCAATGATTAGCAGTCTATCAGTATACCAGTGTGCTTGAATGTACATTCATACAATAAGCCTGTCTTCCTTTATGTTTACAGAATAGCCAGTGCCCCTCTAATGTAGATGTCCTGTCTGTTTTATAGTCTAATGAAGAGCTGCAGGTAGAATTTGAGTTGCATGAAAGGTGAGTGTCTAATTGGTTTCACACAACTACAACTATAAATTACACTATTGAATTGCTGGTGCTATTTTTTAAATATTGAGTGCCTGATTATTTTTAGTTTTTTTTATCCCTCAATTTCCTTCCCAGTTGTGTTTCTGTGGGTGTCCTCCGATTCCACCAGCCAAGCCAGCTCCCTTATTCACTAAGGAACTTGAGAGTGGATGTCGGGGAGCCGCCTCACTGACCTCTGCTCTTGAGTTCCTGGCCAGCAGGGGTCACTGCAGGGCGATGTCAGGGCCAATGTGACGGCCCCTCTGGAGTTGCCCACCCAAAGCTCATGCAAAGACACTCCTATGCTATATAGCAGTGGTCTCCAATCCTGGTCATGGAGAGCCCCTATCCAGTATGTTTTGTAGGTCTCCCTAAATCACCAATTTCAAAACATTGGAACACATGGGGGCGGCACGGTGGCGTGGTGGTTAGTGTTTCTGCCTCACAGCGCCAGGGTCCTGGGTTCAATTCCAGCCTAGGGGTCTGTCTGCTTGGAGTTTGCATGTTCTCTCCCCGTGTTCACGTGAGTTTTCTCCAGGTACCTCGGTTTCCTCCCACAGTCCAAAGACATGCTGTTCACTCTAAATCGCACCTCTGTGTGAGTGTGTGTGTGTGTGTGGTGCCCTGTGATGGACTGGCGTCCCATCCAGGGTGTAGTCCTGCCTTGCACCCTGTGTCTGCTGGGTTAGGCTGCGGCTCAACATGACCCTCTAATTGTTAATTTCACAAATCACCTGCTTAATTGATCACAACAAAATAGTTCCAGGTGTTTATAAATTGATGATTTATTGGTTATCTATAAAACCTGCTGGATCGGGGCTCTCCAAGACCAGGGTTGGAGACCCCTGCTATATAGTTTATTATACAACTTTTATAGAAGAAACCTTGGCAAATATCTAATCCCTTTGTGCATGGCAGCAGGCATCCCCAGGAAATGAGACTGCATGTGTAAGGGATTAAGGGAATGGAATGGAACTCTGTGGATTAATTTATTTTTGTTATTTGCTGGGCAGCAGTGTGGAGTAGTGGTTAGGGCTCTGGACTCTTCAATCCCAGTTGGGAGACACTGCTGCTGTACCCTTGAGCAAGGTACTTTACCTAGATCGCTCCAGTAAAACCCAGCTGTATAAATGGTGAATTGTATGTAAAACATAATGTGATATAATTGTAACAAATGTAAGTCACCCTGGATAAGGGCGTCTGCTTAGAAATGAATAAACAATGATAGTATGTGTTGCAGTCAGGATGTCCCGGGTGAGATTCTAGCGGTGAGTGGAAGAGTAGATTCACAGTGACGGGGTGTGTTCACAGAGCACACAGCACTCTACTCAGATTGGCAATGCATGGATACAGTAAGGGATCCCTGATGCCAGGAAACTAATCATCAAGACACTCCTATTCAGACAGCACTTGTAAAACCTCAACTCTAACCTTCTGGACAATGTGACACCCTGCCTTAAATGCACTTTAACTGGCTTTATCGTATCTGCTCCTGACCTTGCTGCTCCCCACTATTGCTCCTTGTTATGTCTGTTTTTAATCCTGCTCTTCAATTTGTCTTTACTGTGAAATATATCTACCTTACTTGGTGCCTGTTTTCACTGCACTCATAACTAACCCTGATGTAACTACCGCCGTATTATTATCTGCCCTTACTTGAACTGTCCCTAAATTGAATAATGTCCTGTATTTTGTACTTGCTCTTAGTTAAACTTTTTGCTAACATTCCACACAAGTGTAGAACGGCACTTAATACAATAGGAGTCTACACAATCAGTACTACTGGCATAGAGTATCTTTGGTATGCTCTATCCCAAGGGCCAGAGCTCTTTTCATCTAGAGACTTACACACCTACTGTCACATTATCTAAACTAATATATATATATATATATATATATATATATACAGTACATATATACAGTACATATAAGGCTAACTCCTATGAAATAATTCATTCCTTTCTTTCTTTGGCTGGCATGGAGTGTTATTATTATTATTATTATTATTATTTATTTATTTATTTCTTAGCAGACACCCTTATCCAGGGCGACTTACAATCTCAAGCAAATACATTTCAAGTGTTACAATACAAGTAATACAATAAGAGCAAGAAATACAATAATTTTTGTTCAAGTATGACAAACCACAATTCAATAATACAGCAGATAATAGTGATAGTTACATCAGGATATGATTAAATAGTGATAGTTACATCAGGATATGATTAAGTACAAAATACTACAGGTTAAACACTTGGCAGATTACAGTATTCTGAAGTACAGGATTAAATGCAGTAAAATAGGGGGCAGATAAGAGCAAAATAAAGCACATTTAAATGAATGGTGATAGTGTCCCAGGATACAACAGAGGAGTTCTACAGGTGCTGTTTGAAGAGGTGAGTCTTAAGGAGGCGCCGAAATGTGGTCAGGGACTGGGCAGTCCTGACATCTGTAGGAAGGTCATTCCACCACTGCGGAGCGAGGGTGGAGAAGGAGCGGGCTCTGGAGGCAGGGGAGCGTAGCGGAGGTAGAGCCAGTCTTCTAGTGCAGGCGGAGCGTAGAGGTCGGGTGGGGGTGTAGGGAGAGATTAGGGTCTGGAGGTAGCTGGGTGCAGTCTGGTCAAGGCATCTTTAGGCTAGTACAAGAGTCTTGAACTGGATGCGAGCGGTGATTGGGAGCCAGTGGAGCGAGCGGAGTAGTGGAGTAGCGTGGGCGAAGCGAGGCAGAGAGAACACCAGGTGGGCAGCAGAGTTCTGGATGAGCTGGAGCGGACGGGTGGCGGACGCAGGGAGGCCAGCCAGGAGGGAGTTGCAGTAGTCTAGGCGGGAGAGTACCAGGGCCTGGACCAGGAGCTGGTTAGCATAATTGGTGAGGAAGGGTCGGATTCTTCGTATGTTGCTGAGGAAGAAATGGCAAGTGCATGCCAGAGTGGAGATGTGCTGGGAATAAGAGAGGCAGGGGTCCAGGGTGACTCCAAGGTTCTTAGCGGAGGAAGAGGGAGTGAGTGTGGTAGATTCCAGAGGAACAGAGATAGAGAGATCAGAGGAGGGGGAGGAGGAGGGAAAGAAAAGGAGGTCAGATTTAGAGAGGTTGAGTTTGAGGTGATGCGAGCGCATCCTTGAGGAAATAGCAGACAGACAGGTAGAGATACGGGAGGAGATGGTGGAGTCAGAGGTGGGGAAGGAGAGGAAAATCTGAGCATCATCAGCATAGAAATGGTATGAGAAACCATAGGATGCGATGAGGGGGCCCAGGGAGCGGGTGTAGAGAGAGAACAGGAAAGGACCCAAGACTGACCCTTGGGGGACTCCAGTTAAGGGAGGGTGAGGTGTGGAGGTTGCTCCACGCCAGGTTACCTGGTAAGTGCGGTTGGAGAGGTAGGAGGAGAACCAGGCCAGAGCAGTGCCAGAGATCCCCAGGTCAGCAAGAGATGATAGTAGAATAGAGTGATCAACAGTGTCAAAGGCAGCAGAGAGATCAAGGAGAATGAGGACAGAGGAGAGAGAGGCAGCTCGGGCACACTTAAGTGAGTTGGTGACAGACAGGAGGGCGGTTTCAGTGGAGTGAGCAGAGCGGAAGCCAGATTGGAGAGGGTCAAGCAGAGAGTGGTTGGACAGGAAAGCAGAGAGCTGGCGGTGTACAGTCCGCGCGAGGGTTTTGGAGAGGAAGGGTAGGAGGGAGACAGGATGGTAGCTCTGGAGGGAGGTGGGGTTGAGGGTAGGTTTTTTGAGGAGGGGAGTGATAGAGGCTTTTTTGAAGTCAGAGGGAAAGATACCAGAAAGTAGAGAGGTGTTGAGGAGGGAGGAGATTACGGGGAGTAGAGCAGGAGCAGCAGCTTGAAAGAGGTGAGTGGGGAGGGGGTCCAAGGCACACGTGGTGGGTTTGTGACCCTGGAGCAGGGAGGAGAGGTCAGAGTCTGAGAGGGGCAAGAAGGTGGAGAAGGAGGGCGAGTTAGTAGGGGATGTAGTGGGTGTAGGGGTTGGAGCAGGAGGGGGTGTGGGGGAGGGAGAGGTGTTAAAGAGTTTGCGGATATCTGAGATTTTAGAAAAGAAGAAGGAGGCAAAGTGGTCAGGGGAGATAGAGGAGGGAGGAGGAGGGAAATAGGGTTTAGGAGGGAGGAGAAGGTAGAGAATAGTTTACGTGGGTTGTTAGTGGAGGCTTTGATTACAGATTGGAAATAAGCACATTTAGCAGAGGAGAGAGTAGAGGAGAAGGAGGAGAGGAGAGTGCGGTAAAGGTCTAGGGCAGCAGGGAGTTTGGTTCTCTCCCATTTCTTTTCAGCAGATCGCAGTGTGATTCTTGCCGAGCGGAGCGCAGAGGAGAGCCAGGGATGGGGAGGGGAGGGGCGAGCAGGTCGGGAGGTGAGGGGACAGAGGGAGTCGAGGGAGGAGATGAGTGAGGAGAAGAGGGTGGAGGTAGCAGAGTCTACGGAGAGTTGTGAAAAGGAGTCGATAGGAGGGAGGTGAGAGAGAGCACTCAGTGTTCACTCAGTGAGCAGGGAAGTGGGGTAATATTTCCTGCCACGTTTTCAAACATCAGCATACATTGGATAAGAATGCAGCCCAAGGCTAGTTACCTTTATAGTCAAATTATTGATTGTTGTTTATGAAATGGATTTTGTTTTTAGAAGTTACATTTTGACAGGTAGTAATTAACAAGTAGTGTTATGTTAATATTTTAAGTACCATATTTACATGTTGTATGTAAAGATTTGTATAAAGAGGATCCTGAACAATAGGTTGTGCTATACAGCTTTTATTTCACTCAGGACAGATTTCCCAATAAACCACAAGCCTCGAATGGTACACTTGAATGTTTCCACTCCATTAATGAACAGCGATGCTGGAATCCATTGTGATATTTTTTTTCCCCGCTCTGCAGACTCTTCCCTGTGTGCAGCTGGAGGGCAGTTTCCACAACGAAGGATACCAGCTGGAGCCAGGTGCCTGCTGCTCACATCATCATGTTATTATTATTATTCTATTTCTCTATCAAGCCTGCTGTTCTACAAGCAAGGGTAATGTGTGAACTATCAGCAGTCTCAGGGTGGAAGTTCTGAATCCAGCCTGGTGATGAAGCCCCATGAAACAATGACTTGATTTACATGCGGGGAAACTTTCAGGACATTTGTCTACTGTCATGACTTATTTAAGGTGGTACAGCTGGATTACTATTTTAGATAGTTTGGGTTTCTGTTTAGTTCATGTTTGAATAACAATATAACAAATTATATAAAAACAATCAAATACAACATGAAGTTTCAAAGCAGGAATTGTTAAATTAAATATAAACCACAACTATCTAAAATTGTAAGTCAGCCATACCACCTTAAATAAGTCATGACAGTAGAAGATAAGTCATGACATTTTAAACCAAGCCAGCGTCTCACTTGATAAAAGCCCTGCCACATGGAAAACAAATTGGTGTTATGAAAAGAGACTTTTTAATTTTATGAAATGTGAAGTTTTTTTCAGCTTTTTTAAGCCTATCCTTATATAGATACTCATCCTCTTCAGATATACTAGAAATGGTGTCTATAGTGTTCTTTCTAGTTTCCTCCGTCCTGCCTATATAGTGATGCATTAGATCACATGCAATTACAGTACAGCCATAGCTGAAGGGTTAATATGGATAACAAAAATACAATTGTTTGTGTTGTTTTGAGTGGAATAGTGGGTTTCTAGATTAGAATCTGTGATTGAAATTACTGATGTCCCGCATGTGTTGGCCTTTATTAAAACACACAACAAATCTATTGTTCCTGTAATCACAAAATCTCTTTTGAATCCCCTTCCAGATTTGAACTTGGATCCAGAGACAGTGTCCAGTACAGGATCTGTGCAAACTCTCAGCGCCCCTGTACAGGTTAGTAGTCTCTGCTTTGGATTGTTAAGCAGCAATTCTAATCAACTCTCCATTATTCAGAGTAATATGGGGGAGGATGATCTGGATTAAACAGAAACACACAGAAAAACACATCTAGTATACTTAGTGTTCCGCGTTTTGCTTTTTTTATTTTTGATAACACTGTGATGTCCCTATAAACATAATTTGAGCTGATTTACTTTCTTAATCAATATTTAATTACCAAAGGACATTGGTTCAATTTACCCTTCTATGTTTTGATTGAGTTAAAAAGGACATGCATTGATCTTGCCTGATTCCGGACCTGCATGTCATTCGGGCTCAGTCTAATCATTGCTGAATTTCATTGCGTTCGTTTTCTTCTGCTAATTTAAATAACATTTCACTGATCAAATATACCATTTATTGACTTAATAACTGTTAATTAATGTTTAAAGGGTGGTAAAGAGCTGGAAAAGAAAACCGATAACTTGGAATACTAAATATACCGGACTTCAAGTCACCAGTGTACAGTACTGTTTATTTGTTTTTGAATCACTCCACCATTGTTTTATCTAATTCTTTGAAATAATTGTTTTTCATTGATTTTTCAGATTAGCCGATAAATAGTTAGTTATGTGTATGAAATAAACAAATCTTTCTTATTTTTAAATTGTGAACTGTCTGTTCATCTATCCTGTAGTCTGATGACATCGTCACTCCTTAATACATTTTTATGCTGTTGGGAGACGCGTGCAGGGAGAGCCAGGTGCCTTCGGGAGACTCTAATACAGTACCTCCTGGTTTAGTTGGTAAAGCTAAAATCCAATCTTCTAATATGTATGTTAGAGAAAGGAGCCATGTGACCTGACTATGTATGGTCTCATTCCTACTACAAACCGAATAAATAAATGGGCTCGGTTTGTACCTCAACTCACTGATGATGTTGACTCCCTTCTACTTCTTATGCTCCTAACTGTGATTGACGAGCTTCCCATCAGTACAAGATGGATAATGTTTGGAAAGTCAAATGGAAATAACATATACCATATGTGCTTTAAAATGATCAATATTATTATTATAACAGTAGTAAAAACCAAATACTGACACTTACAGAACATTATTGAATAATTTGAAGGAAACATAGAAATGTATTACACAAATACTTCCAAATGTGATGAAATTTGACTTTCAAAAGCCAGCCCTTATGCTTTACACACACAGTTAGGGAACAGGTTTACGCAGTTACTTTTTCTGAACTTTCTTTATATTCTATAACTTTGTAGAATTACACATCAAAAGTCCTTCATAACCACTCATTCACACCAGCTGTCACTCCTTATTACTACTATACTACCATCATTTATGACACAGGCATGTGGTTAGGATTACTGTGAAATTTGAAAGGCAATATTTGCTGAAGGGTTTGCACAGTCTGACACAGGAAGTGGTATGGTACATTTATTCATTTAAACAAGATTATTACAATTGGTAAACATGTCAGACTCTACTGCAAAGCTCTTGAGTGTGCTTGGTTGAATACAGAGCCTGAAGATCTGCAGAGTAATTCATGGGTGGAAATGAAAGAAAGTGGAGGAATTGGAGCAGTCACTGGAGCTGCTGCCGTGTCTCCAGTAACACATTGGGGGAGTAGATCTGCCTGGCGATGGTGGTGCTGTGGAAGAGCTGCTCTTTGGTGTGGAGATCTGTCCTTGTAGAGCTTCATTAGAGAAAGATGGAGGTGTGGGTCTGTTCATTGAAGGAGGGGGGGGGGGCATTCTAGTCACTGGTTGAGTGGATAGTTAGGTGGATCTATTTACTGTTGGAGGGGGAGGTCTATTCATTGGTGGATAGGTGTGTCTGTCTAGTGGTGGATAAGGAGGTCTATTCATTGGTGGATAGGTGTGTCTGTCTAGTGGTGGATAAGGAGGTCTATTCATTGGTGGATAGGTGTGTCTGTCTAGTGGTGGATAAGGAGGTCTATTCATTGGTGGATAGGTGTGTGTCTATTGGTGGATAAGGAGGTCTATTCATTGGTGGATAGGTGTGTCTGTCTAGTGGTGGATAAGGAGGTCTATTCATTGGTGGATAGGTGTGTCTGTCTAGTGGTGGATAAGGAGGTCTATTCATTGGTGGATAGGTGTGTCTGTCTAGTGGTGGATAAGGTGGTCCATTCATTGGTGGATAGGTGTGTCTGTCTAGTGGTGGATAAGGAGGTCTATTCATTGGTGGATAGGTGTGTCTGTCTAGTGGTGGATAAGGAGGTCTATTCATTGGTGGATAGGTGTGTGTCTATTGGTGGATAAGGAGGTATATTCATTGGTGGATAGGTGTGTCTGTCTAGTGGTGGATAAGGAGGTCTATTCATTGGTGGATAGGTGTGTCTGTCTAGTGGTGGATAAGGTGGTCCATTCATTGGTGGATAGGTGTGTCTGTCTAGTGGTGGATAAGGAGGTCTATTCATTGGTGGATAGGTGTGTCTGTCTAGTGGTGGATAAGGAGGTCTATTCATTGGTGGATAGGTGTGTGTCTATTGGTGGATAAGGAGGTATATTCATTGGTGGATAGGTGTGTCTGTCTAGTGGTGGATAAGGAGGTCTATTCATTGGTGGATAGGTGTGTCTGTCTAGTGGTGGATAAGGAGGTCTATTCATTGGTGGATAGGTGTGTCTGTCTAGTGGTGGATAAGGAGGTCTATTCATTGGTGGATAGGTATGTCTGTCTAGTGGTGGATAAGGAGGTCTATTCATTGGTGGATTGGTGTGTCTGTCTAGTGGTGGATAGGTGTGTCTGTCTAGTGGTGGATAAGGAGGTCTATTCATTGGTGGATTGGTGTGTCTGTCTAGTGGTGGATAGGTGTGTCTGTCTAGTGGTGGATAAGGAGGTATATTCATTGGTGGATAGGTGTGTCTGTCTAGTGGTGGATAAGGAGGTCTATTCATTGGTTGAATTTCAGATCGATCCATTGGTGGATGGAAAGGTCTATTCATTGATAGGAATTCATTCATTGGTTGACCAGTAGGTCTATTCATTGGTTGAATGGCAGGTCTATTTGGAGGAAATGCAGTTTCCTTCATTGGTTGAGCAGCAGTTCCACTCACAGATGAAAAAGCAGATGCATTTATTGGTCGGGGGGCAGATCTCTTCTTAGAAGAAGCAGAACAGGAAGATCCTGCCATCAGTGTGACCGGACTTGATGATGGGATTCCAGCTGCTGCATTCTTCTGAAACACAAAGCACTCATCAGCATCAATAACTGCAGTTCACAAAAACATGCATCCCCTTGCAAACAAAGCAACTTCATTTCCAGAAAGATGTGCAGCAATTTCTAGATTGAATAATAGACAGTTTGTTCAAAGCCTTATCAGAAGAACAAGTTAATAAAGACTGACAGAATGAAAGAGTAACCACACAAAGTCATTCCCATAAGTATCTAATAATCTCTTGACTTTACCGGATCATCCAATGGAGTTTCACTTGCAGTCAGAGGTTGGACACAGGCTCCTGGGCAAAGAATAGAATTCAAATCCATTAAAGCAATAAAAGTGAACTAGTTAACTCTTTAAGCAGATAAAATAGTTCCTTACAGACAATCAGAGCAGCTCAGTACCTCCTTAGGCTTAACTGAACATATATTTTTATTGATTTAAAGACCTTTCTGAAGTTTGTAAACTTGTAAGATTAGCAGTGATAACATTAAATAATTCTATATTCCAAAGAGTAATAAAAGCAGTCACTCTGAGGGGAAAAAAAAAGATTATCCTTAACTATAATCTGCCAAGAACAAAAAGGAACGATGACCTCAAGCTCTGTATATACTGTAGCTGTTGAATTCTAATAAATTTACATATTATGTGGGGCACCCAGATTAGCTTTGCATTCCTCTGACACATGATGATGGGATACATTTTGAGATCATTTACTGTATTCTCAAATTTTTATAAAATGCATGTATGAAATAATGAATGAAAACATGGCCTGACTTATAGAATTAAAGACATTGTGCAGACCACTTAACCATTCAATTCATAATATGCATGGCATTTCCACCGGTAGTGTGCAATGAAAAAGATATATAGCAGTTCTTAATCAACAGGCAGTATGTGTACATATTAATGCAATAATAAAACCAGCTCTCACTGCTGTGCTGGGGGAGGCTCTGTGTCACTCGGTGGGTGGGGGTCAATCGAATTGCTGAAGCTCTTTGCACATTCCCAAGCCTGATGTGAGCCTCGACTAGTCTGAAAAATAGGAAACTATTTCAGCCACTGAACCTTAATGGACAATGTAAAATGATACAAAATGTAACTCAGGGCGAACGCACTTTTGTCGAAGGTTTGCATTTTCATCCTTCTGCACTTGCAGAGCCCGTTCAGCAGCTCGTTTCTGAAGCTGTGACAATACAGAGAGGGATAGAGGGTAGCATTAGGAAGCAACTCTGCTTAAAGAGATCAGCACTGTTCTGTGAAATGGAGGAGTCACAAAACACTTGCCCATTTCTCATGCACTGCCTTCTCACAAGACAGATTCTATAAGAGAGAAGATTCATTTCTGTCAGGGCATCGAAAACACAGATGTGAACTTTGCAATTCAAAGGGGATCTCAAGTAGTTTGTGTGTGTGTGTGTGTGTGTGTGTGTTACTTGTTCCCATATTCTGCTACAATTGTTTAAGTTGTGTGTTTTTATTTTTTCGACATCCTGACCACTTTTTTACACTATTAAATTGCACTACACTGTGCTTCGTTTCCAAGATGGCTTCACAAGTACCCTTCAGAAGAATGTCAGAACTATAGTTCCCATCATCCTCTTGCTCATGTATGAATGATGGGGGTGATGGGAAATGTAGTTCTGACGTTCTTCTGAAAGGTACATGTGAAGCCATCTTGGAAACAGAGCATGTAGACTGAAATTTAATAATGTAAAAGGTGGTCAGGATGTAAAACAAATTAAAAATACACACACTTTACTTAAACAGTAGCAACGTATGGGGACATGTAACACATAAAGATTCTCTCTAATTCAGATTTTTCATTCTTAGCCCCCAGGTAAACATTTTGGACAGTTTTCAAAACAATAGTTTCTGTTGTTGACATGATACATGTTTACAGTATATCTGTATTTCTTACAGGTTCAATGATTAACACATAGTGCTATATTTAAACATGCAGTATAGTAATACTGTACACAAAGATGATTCTACTTTCCATAACAATGACTGCACGTAAACTGTACAACATCATTTGTGTATTGCAATTTCAAATGTGGTGCTTTCTCATTGCAAGATATATAGGTATATACAGTGCTGTGTGCAGTGCAATCCCATGTGCTGTATACAGATTTTTTCCATTAAAGGGTATACGTATACTGCTGAAACAACCAATATTTAGTTGGAGGGCATGACGGATTGCCAAACAAACTATAACATTCATTTCTTTGAAAACAGCAGAAAGGCAAACTAAAAAGCTAAATAATGTTTGCAAATGCACAGAGCATTCCACACTATTCTGCACAGGGGGGACTGGCAGATTTTGACCAACCTGTGCAGCAAGTTGAAATCATGGGATAGGCAGCAGGAAGGTTAATAGCAGTCCACAGCTGCTCAGATCTGATATTCTGCCCTACCTGGTATGCATAGGAATACTGTGTATTCTTTAGTGTCTCCTGGATTTTGTGCAATCTTTCCTTGTAAATCTTTAGTTCCTTGTTTGCCTGTACTGGATTTCCATTGCCTTCAAACAGTCTCTCCTCCTTTTCTCCATGCCTGTGCTCTTCCTGAAGGAGTTTTCTGAAAGATTTTAGACTTGTTATCCACAGCTATTAACCACTCAAAACAGTTGAATTCATTAAACAGAGCACTGTAGACTACAATTTAATAGTGTCAAAAATTGGTCAGGATGTCAAAAAACAATACACACATCTTACTTTAACAGTTGTAGCAACACATGAGAACATGTACAGTAACACACACAAAACAACTTTATTTCCCCTTTAACAAGGTGAAGTTTAACTCTTAAGACTCTATTGAAATCGACTTGGAGCTGAAACATTTGTCATTGATCTCAAGTCTCCTTTAGTGCTTCACAACTTCAGATGTCCATAAAATGGCAGTTGAGTCTCCTCTGTAGCCCCTCCCAGCAGCATGAATACTCACTGTCGGAGAGTGTTCCATGTTTGCTCATACAGATCCCTCAGTATCTCCAGTTTGTGTTGGGCAGTCTTGAGGTTTCTGTGCTCCAGGTTTCTTCTTTTCTCTGTAACACAGATCCCCAGTGTAATTCTAATGTAATAACTGGGAGGGAGTTCATTATTAGAGAAGCAAGAAAGCGAACAGGACATGTACCTTCCATCTCACGTCTGGCTTTCTCTTCATCTGCTAGTTTGGCCAGATTTCTGTCTCGTTCTTCTGCCTTTGCTGTCAGTTGGATCTAGATTTAAATGAATGGAGAGTACATCGTACACATTCAGAAAACACATCTTTACCACCCTATCTAATGCATGCTTAGTGTAGTTTATTTCGTTTTTGCCCAGCACATGTATAATGTATCTCAATAGTGGGCAGCAGTGTGGAGTAGTGGTTAGGACTGTGGAATCTGACTGGAGGGTTTAATTCCAGGTGGGGGACACACTGCTGCTGTAACCTTGAGAAAGGTACTTTAACCAGATTGCTCCAGTTAAAAAAGAAAATTGTAGAAATGCCTAATTTATATGTAAAAAATGATGTGATATCTTGTAATAATTGTAAGTCTCCCTGGATAAGAACGTCTGCTAAGAAACTATTAATAGTGCAAAATTGCAGAGCAATTTAATAAAAGCAGCATAAAAAATAATCACCTTCAAATGCTTAAAAAAGGATAGCTATTTAATTACAAAAGCCAGTTAATTCAAATGGACTAGAATGAATTTGAATGAATTAGACTTACCTGTGAAACGATGTTGATCTGTTTAACTGTCTTCTTCATTTGATTCTCTGAAAGAGTAAATGTGTTTGTTCAAACTCCAGTTTGGTGCTACTCAGCTCTGGCCCTCGACATCCATACCAGTCCTGCTCTTTATTCTAATCAGGTCCACACTACAAAACCAATCTCGAGAACCCAACTCAAAACCGTTCTGATTAGTCTAGCTCAAAGTGCCCACACTGAAATACCTCTTTCTCTTTAGTCAGTATTAATGCATTCACACATTATTAAAATAGTGTGGTTTCATTTCTAGCAGTGCAGTGGCTAATAGGACTTAATACACTATCCCACCATGCACTAGCTAGTGTTTGCAAACAAGAAAATGTGGATTCTATGCTAGTAGAACAAATTGTGCTTCTGACTTTCCTGAAAAAATGCAGTCACATATGGCAGTAGGTCCTATTATATGTAATTTATTTAAATAACGTTTATTTTACAAGTTAATTAACGTTTATTTGACCTAAAACCTGCTTCCTACAATGTTCTGATGTTAACAGCAACAGCTCGCCACCTCACACCGGAGTTTACACCCAGTTCCCCTAAGGCAGTGCCTGTTTGCATGAAACATCTTAAGACTATTTCACTTATTTCACTTTATTTATTTTTTACCATCGAGGCATCGTTTTTTCCATAACGCAAAAAAAAAAAAAAAAAAATGCAAAGAGGTATTTTTAGTTATAGCCTACACGGAAATGAAACATTTCTCCAGTCTATCTCCATATCATTATATGTTTATAACTTAATACTTTAATTATGCACATTTCAAATGATCTGTCTCTCACACTACATTAACTCAGTTCCTCAAAAGTTAAAAAAAATATTGCTGTATCATGCAGGACCCACGACCGTCTTCTATGAAATTATTAACCATCTTTCATAAACAAACTGCTTTCAACGTCACCTTGTGAACTTCTTGCGCGAAATCATTTAAGAAATGTAAATATTTGCAATAGCCATGCGCCACACGTAAACTGAGGATTCTGGGATATTGGAGGATACACAAAATACGTAGATCGGTATTACAACGTCCAGACATATGATAATACGCACTAACTGATGCGACCTTATTTAGAACCGGACTGTAAACCACCTCCTGAGGTAGTCTCAAGTCTGGTTCTCGAGGACGGCATTAAACGCTCTGTAGTGTGGACACAAACCGTATTTAGCACTTTTAGGTGGCTTAAAAGCAACTAATACGGATTAAATATTAATCAACAGGTTCAGTGAATTAGAATTAGAATAGAGAGTATGGAGTAAAATCCTTGCACTGGACTAGATGGACTAGATCTTAAGGGCCAGTTTAGCACCACTACTCTAGCCCCCACCCCCTTAAATATTCAGTTATCTGCTGCATTGCTCGGGGATTACACTGCACCTGGAGTCTCACCATTGACATTTCCTTCCTGAATCGTCACAGTCTCACACTGAGCATCTGCCTTCAGACCTCCCAGCTTGCTTATCTGCTCATATAAAGCCTGTAGATTGTAAGCAGTCAAAGTCGTACACAGTTTTCATAAATGAGTCATTTACATTGAATTAAAACCATTTGAGATGAAAAAAAAAAAAATACTATAACTAGTGAACAGAAAGGAGTGGCAATGCTCTATTTTAAGTGAAATAAATAAGTAACATTTAATAAATAAGTTACAGTATCGGCCTGAATTTACGGCGATTTCGATTTTCAAAGAAGAGAAATTTGGAGGATGTACTTTTTGTTTCTGAACTACGTATACAGGAACATTCTCGCTTTCCAGCAATACTGCCCCTTTTAGTCTGGCTGCTGACTGGCGGAGCACTCGAGTGTGATTTGACGAGTTTGTCTTTTTCAGCTTTGTCAGCAGGTCACTTAAGAAGTAGTCTTTTGTTTTTATATATTATATTAAGCAGTGGTGTACCTCAATGTCACAGTCTTTGCAGGCTATGGAATCTGCCATATCTTTGGAAATCTTTTGGAGCATTTTCATTTCCTCAGTAAGCTTACTGCGTTGTTTCTCCCCGTCTTTCACCTCTTTCAGTAGCTAGAAAACAAGAATCCTTCAGTGTTAAACATTGTGTTCCAGCACAGAGCAGTCCAGTGCTCTACACATATACAGGTGTGTTCTCTTGTACAGAATACAAGAGTTCTACTTGCCTCTTCCTTCTCGTGGTTTAATCTTTCATTCTCTTCCAGAGTCCACTGCAGCTTAGCCCGGAATTCAGCCTCTTCAAGACTGTCCTTTTCCAAAACTCCTGCTTCCTAAATTGGTTTCATATCCAAGAAATGGTATAGTTTACATACGGATACAAAACTAGATCAAATCTTTTAAATAGCTAGTCTACCAAATTATCTTGTTATAGATAACATCAAACCAACTTAGATATATGCAATATGAGTGTAGCGTTGGAGATTTAATGCCTTTAATGTGTTTTTTGTTGCTTTTCCAGTAAGTGTTATGTCACTCTTGTTCAATTAAGGGAACATTGAGCGATGGAGACCATGTCTAACCACTGCAGCTCCCATTGACTCCAAGTGAGAGGCGAAGACAAGCACATGTGTCCACCGAAACGTGCTTCAGGCTGTCAGGCCATCCGCTTTCTTTCACTATTTCTTTCACCGTGAAGTCAACCTTATCTATCGGGTCGAAGGAAATGCAGTTCTGGTTGAAAAACAGCCGGCTCGCAGGTGCCCAGTTACCACAGGAGTCTCTGGTGTGTAGTGATTAGACAAGGATTACTCTGTCGACTGAAACCCTCCACACTTGAGCGCCGCTTAGCCAATTGTACTCTACCACCTGTATGCAGTCCTGCTGGGTCACTTTTTTCATTTTTGTCCAAGGAATGATAGAGCACCACAGTAGATACTGTGATACAATGTACTATATGTGCTATTATGCATATATATATATATATATATATATATATATATATATATATACACACACAAAATGCCTGCATATATTTCTAAAGAAGGCTTACATAGAGTTGCGTTTAATTTAATTTGAAAAAAAAATACAAAAAACATACATTTAATTTTGGATAATTTTGCATAATTTTGCTTTTTTCTGTGCACAATTCCCTGGGTTTTAACTGGGCAACAGAATAACACCAATCATACCTTCAATGGTTCTGCATTCCATGATTCAAAGATTTTCTCGCAGCTCTGAATGGATGTTTGAATCTCAGAAATCTATTCAAAATAAAAGAGGATACAGTGAAACTAAGAAACAAGGTGTCATCTTTATGTTAATATCGGAGTAAGTGAATAGAAACTACATTGCTAGGCAGTAAACTTGTTAACTGATCAAACTTACCAGTTGTTCTTGATTGGCCCGCTTTGTCTTGTGTTGCTCTAGGGCAGACTGTGAGGCTCTGAGCTGTTCCTCTGCGGATTCGTTCACACGCTGTAGATATTCACACATGCCCTTTTAGGTGAAGGACAAAACAGAAAGATTCAAACAGTGCTCCAATTCCACAGCATTTCAGGGGGAACTCAAGGTTTTTCGTGTGTGTGTGTGTGTGTGTGTGTGTGTGTTACGTGTTCCCACATGTTGCTACAACTGTTTAAGTAAGGTGTGTGTGTATTATTTTTATTTTTTGACATCCTGACCACTTTTCTGCACTATTCAATTGCAGTCCACTTTGCTCTATTTCCAAGATGACTTCACATGTACCCTTCAGAAGATCTTCATTCTCATGCTCATGTATGGATGAGGGGGGTGATGGGAAATGTAGTTCTAAAGTTTTTCTGAAGAGTTCTTCCGAACAGAGCACCAGAGACTGCAATTCAATAGTGGTCAGGATATCAGAAGAAATGAATAAAAACAATACACACAACCAACTTAAACATATGGGAACATGTAACACAAACACAAAAACGTTCCCCTTTAATTACATACTTATTCCAGCAATAGTAATAATACTTGGTAGTTCCAATGAAACTGGCATTTATCCAATTAATTTGGGTTATTACCATACTATGATGCAGTGATAACATGGTAATAACAGGTATGTGTGCACTGGCGTCTAATGAGCTGTCCATTATTCTTCATGTCCTACCTGCAGGTTCTTGTTTTCACGTGTAGAAGACTGTGTTGCCTCTTCAGTTTCTTTCAGATGTTTGCCATGTTCCTGAATCTAATCAGAACAATACAGTTCATTAGTAGAGTTCTTGGTTTAGGTTTATTTTCATTCAGACTCATTCACGTTTGTTTGGGTATTTTTTTTGACTTGGTCACTTTGGCAGGGTAAACTGAGTGGTGTTGGTCATGCAGGCAACACATGAACAGTGAGTGTGTGATGTAGATGAGCTCCTCAAAGCAGCTCAGTAAAATAATCACTTTAACGGTTTGCTCAGTTCTGCTGTCACTGAGCCGCTCAGGGCGCTCCTGAGCATTTCTCATCAGAGATCAGAGTGAGTGGATGGAACGGACACCTGCAGGAAACAAGTGGAGGCGATAGGAAGAGTTGACTAATTCACACTGAAGTCACCGATGATGAATTGGTATGACTTCATAAAGTTAATACATAAGATGGTACAAATGGCTGTTTTCAAATTTTTATCATTTTATTTCAATTTAAAAAATTTAGAGCTGTTTTATAATTATTATTACTGGTGCCATTAATATCCCATATGGAAAGGAAATATATTTAATATATTTAAAATATATAGCTTTATAATGCATACATTGTTCCTACATTTTCCATATATGAAACATATTTAAATATATCAAATACATACATACATTATATATATATATATATATATATATATATATATATATATATATATATATATATATATTGTAAGATAGCGGGTTGTGAGAGACAGCAGGGAGGGGGTTAAAACCTCCCTGCAAGAGAAACATGCGAGAGAAATGCACCTTTTTGTATTGTTGCTTTATTGTTTCATTTAATTTTCTAATTGATTTCTTAATTGTATTATTGTTTAGTTTAATTGTTTTATTATTAATTATCATCCGCACCTGGGCGTTATTGGGGAATTAGACCCAGGTGCGGGGTTTAAAAGGAGAGCAGGCAGTCTGCTCCAGGCTGCTGAGTAGAAGGAGGCAGAAGAGGTGCTCTGTCTCCGAGTAGCCAAAGGAAGTAAAGTAAGTGCGGTGTCAAAGCGGTGTTTTGGGAAGGACGGGAAAACAGCGTAGCTGTCCCGCGTTAGTCAGGGTGTTCCTGAAAGTCGAGTTAGTGCTCCAAAAGAGCTAGGTGTTTATTTTGCTTTTGTATTTGTTGTGATTTTGTTTTTATTAAAAAAAATTAGCGCAAACGCGCTTGAAAAATCCATTTCAGTGTCCTGGGTCGTATTCTTAAAGGGGCAACGAACCCGAGTGGGTCCAGCTGTGTTACAATATATATATATATATATATATATGAAACATATATGATTGTGACAGGCTGGCGAGTGGTGACGTCAGGCCAGAATGCAGGACACAGAACCGAGGCAGTAGTACTGCAGGGCAAAAGACACTGTGGCGCCATTTATTCAAACAATAATAAAAAAAAATATTTAAACAAAAAACACAAAAGAAAAGGTTTCAACAAAAATAAATCTCGAACGCAAACAAACGCTAAGGTCAGGCTGAGCAACTGCCTTCACTGATCCTTATCCGTTCTTCCTTTTAAATATAGCTCTCACTCTGAACACCCACCCCAGCGCAGCGAGCTGCAGGTTTTTATATACTCAGCCGGGGGATTAACCAGCTACCAATCAGCTGATTATCCCATAGCTGCATTCTGCAAGAGTTTTTGAATTACAGGCAGAGGAGCTGCCAAAGCTCACCTCTGCCAGAATGTACACACATGCATGCACGCACATACGCCATCTTTTTAAATAAATAAATACTTATACAAAATCATAATACAACATGACAATGCACAATAACGAAAATGAAAACACATTTAAATGTACAGGGCTCCTCGCCCTGTTACAATGATCCATATATATTTACAGATATATTGAAAATGTATTTTCTTTCTCTATGGGATTATTGTTCGTTTTTGGATCAGTCCTGCAATGTTGGTATTAAACACCAGATAGCCAGATATGAGGTTTAGTCCAAACAGAGCGCCAAACTCAGGGCTATTTCATCTACCATAACCTCAGAAATACAAACGAGTAAAGAATTGTTATTCGCCATTTTAAACATCGCTCAGCGCTTTCGTGTAGCAGAGCATTAAGTCAATTTCAAATCAGATCAGTGTTCTTTCTGAGCGGCTCACTTACTTAACACACCCACTGTTAAAATGTGTGAGCCGTTTAGAATATGTGAGCAGACACAGTGAGTTGAGTGTTGCACTTTCCCAACTCTTTCTAACAAAATGTAGAAACCCAAAGCCATTACCTTTAAACACACACACATTCTTGCTGGTCAGAAAAAGGCACTGCAGACAGCTAGACGGGTTACCAGCGGATTGCTCGGATAAGAGAGGTGTTTGGATAATTGAGGTTTTAGCTCTTTGAGCCGCAGTGGTTCAATTATGAAACTACAGATTCTTCATTTTTTTTTCCTGAAAATGTAGTGTGATTTCTTGCTGTAACCATTGTTTAGTATGTGTTGGTGGTGCCCTCTAGTGGACAAAATTGGAAACAGACAAAATAAGTGACCTCACAGTTGCTAAGTTTAGCAGAATCTGTGTTTTCTTGCATGTATGCAAAATCATCCAATATCTGTTACAGGTTCGCTTTTTTTCAGAGTTTTGTTTCTTATGTGAAATAATGTTTAGAGTAGGGAAGCATTGAACATTTCTGAAATTACAACAGTTTGCTGTATTTTTTTTTTAAGTTATATCACAAAAATGTAAGCTACTGTGCCTCAAAGGGTTAACCAGTTTAATTATTGTGAATCTTTTTCTCTTACTGCCCTTCACTTTACAAAGTCCATCCTGTGCTTACCGTGTGTTTTAAATCTGATAAATGACCAGCAGCTTGGCAAATTTCATCTGACAGCTGTGTAATTTTTTGGTGAAGCTGTATTTCTGTCACTAAAATAAACCAGAAATAACAAGAAAATATAACTTGCTGACAGCCATTTCAGTACAGCAAGCAAGACATAGACATTAAATAAATCATTTTAAAATGTACATTGTTTTTCCATTAGATAAATACATACAATTGTTTATTTAAAAAAAAAAAAAAACAGAACAAAGAACCCTGAATCCTATTGCTTCACACTATTGTAATAACACTTACGTTGGTACATTGGCCTTTTGATCTGAAATAAATACATAAAGGAAAATATGACTCATTTTTCTATCAACTGTTTTTGTAAGAAATACGGTCTTTGCTGATACATTCCTATATGTTAATTGAATAATTATAATAATCTATTTTGTTACCAAAGCAATTTACAATGAGTTATTTTACATGACGATTCCCCCTTACCCAGGGCAACTTACAGTTGTTACAAAATATGCACATTTAAAGAATTACAGTACAATTTAGAGTACAATATACAATCATTTCAACTTTTACTGAAGCAATCGAGGTAAAGTAACTTGCTCAGTGTCTCATCTTGGATTTTAACCCAAAACTAAAATTAGCAAGACCACTTGGGGATATTTTCAGTAGTTGTCTGAATCCTTTTTTTTTTGGAATCGTATCATTAGTTAAATGAGGAATCACCATGAGAACCCCTTCTGTCAAACTGAATTCAGTTTCTTTACTCACTGCGAGCACAGTCCTCCATAGCACCACAAGGAAGGAAATGTATCCCATCAGGAAGGTAACCATCACAGGTTCCCAGGGAAACCCAAAGAAATCAGGTCCTGGTCTCCATTCAGCAGGCAGGGTCCCAACAAACTAAAACAAAACAGAGAACAGAGCATTGTAAACCTTCTCAAATCTGAGGCTGCTTCAGCAGTGATCAGCAGCAATCAGAGAATCAGCGCTGTACACAATCAGAGAATCAGCGCTGTACTCAATCAGAGAATCAGGGCTGTACACAATCAGAGAATCAGCGCTGTACACAATCAGAGAATCAGCGCTGTACACAATCAGAGAATCAGCGCTGTACACAATCAGAGAATCAGCGCTGTACACAATCAGAGAATCAGCGCTGTACACAATCAGAGAATCAGGGCTGTACACAATCAGAGAATCAGTGCTGTACACAATCAGAGAATCAGCGCTGTACACACTCAGAGAATCAGCGCTGGACACAATCAGAGAATCAGCGCTGGACACAATCAGAGAATCACCATTGAAGTTAGTTAGCTTTTCCTCACAGCTCATTAAAAAGAATACATAAATAACATTAAGAATACAAAGCAATCAAAAAATCTCTCTCTCTCTCTTTATATATAACTCTCTCTCTCTCTCTTTATATTATTTATTTAGGTTAATAGAAGTAGGAATAAAACTCTTGATAAATCTTGGTCTTTTAGACAGCAGTTTTACAAACCAGTAACATAAGGAGTATTCCAGGTCACAGAAACTCTGCGTGCCTCACGCAGAATCGAACCATCACTTAGCTTTGTAAGATTAGGAGAAGGGGCCCGGTTGCACAAAAGCTATTAAAATATTTTAAGACCACTTTCTGGGCTTCAACTTAATAAATATTTAAGACCAAAATAAATAAGACCTGTTGCACAAAAAGTCTTATTTTCAACCTGGACTTAAATTGAAGTAATTATGTAAACCTCCTCCTCAGCAGGCTTAAATGGAGGGAACAAGCTGAACTGCTATCTGAGTCTGTCATACAGCATCTGTTTCAACATGTGGTTGCCAAAGAAGAGACTACAGTATAGTGACTCATTTTTAATGTACCTGTTGCTAATAACGTGCATCCTCTATTCAATTTCTTCACTTGCCACAATTGCATTGCAAACAAGACATTTCCCCCAAAAAATATATCAATTTAGCCAGCAGTGTTTTCCTTTTTTCCCTTAATTTTAAGTAATTTCCAATACGAGTTACACCAGCAGCCATGTTTATTTTTCAATTCAACCTCAAAAAAACAAGACTGGTCTTCGTTACTTAGCAACAGCAGTTTAAGCCCAGTCTTACGTGAGACCTGCAAGGTTTTGCTTTGTGCAGCGGACATATTTAGAGGTCTTACGTTAGGCCTTTTTACACTAAAATACAATTGGCCCAGGAAGTACAATCATTTTCGCTGCACTGCAAGAGACTTTGTTAGGATGAGCAACAGAAAGTATGACGATATAACAGATATTACCATATGTCAACAGTGGATCAGTTCCAACCCTTTCTAACTCCAGCTCAAGAGCCAAGCTTATCCTTCAATGCAATCCTAGATACAACCTTAGCCTAGTTGGTTTTGGCTAGTACAATGTTGGATATTTCAGGTTACTTTTACATTTGAATAGGTAACTAAATCAGGTAATCAGGTACTGGTAATGGAAAACATTTACTGAAAAATGGCTATGAAACATAGGGCTGGTTTCACAAACCCCAACTAGCACTAATCTTGGACTTCCCAACCTAAACTAACATTGAGTAGTCCAGGATTAGTGCTAATTGGGGTCTGGGAAACCAGCCAATAAGGTTTACTTTTATAGATCCTTTGATAGTATAGTGTTTCAAAGCACTTAATGCAACAATTTACAAGGCTCCTTCTATTAATACTTTTGTGTTTGTTTTGTTGTGCTTTTGTTTTTATTCTGACTTAAAACACGACTTTTAAGTGCTGTTTGCTATTGTACAACTTTGTGATTCGTTGAAAAGCGTTCTATCATTTTAATAAATGATTATTAATTATTACAGTTGAGCTCAAAAACAAATGTCGGTAAAATCAATTACCATATAAAACAATGATTGCAGTAACAATAAAACAATGGCAATGTAATACAATGAATTATAATAGAATTAAGCAAACAATTATAAAATCCATCAGTATTAGTACATCAGTACAACTTTCTATAGCTTTCCAAACCCTCCTACTACCTCTGTCCATACTTAAATACCCCCCCCCTTAACTTAAGAAGTACTACAGCACTGAACATACCTCAATTACTGTCCTAACCAGCACTGAACATACCTTAATTACTGTCCTAACCAGCACTGAACATACCTCAATTACTGTCCTAACCAGCACTGAACACACCTCAATTACTGTCCTAACCAGCACTGAACATACCTCAATTACTGTCTTAACCAGTACTGAACATACCTCAATTACTGTCCTAACCAGCACTGAACATACCTCAATTACTGTCCTG
This sequence comes from Acipenser ruthenus, assembly GCF_902713425.1. Lineage (NCBI taxonomy): Eukaryota > Metazoa > Chordata > Actinopteri > Acipenseriformes > Acipenseridae > Acipenser > Acipenser ruthenus. Next base: position 4,043,221 of record NC_081230.1, read on the forward strand.
ACCAGCACTGAACATACCTCAATTACTGTCCTAACCAGCACTGAACACACCTCAATTACTGTCCTAACCAGCACTGAACATACCTCAATTACTGTCCTGACCAGCACTGAACATACCTCAATTACTGTCCTAACCAGCACTGAACATACCTCAATTACTGTCCTGACCAGCACTGAATGGAGGGCAGATAACGGTCCCTTTGCCACATAGTGTGGAGAGCTGTCTCCTTTGGAATCCATTGAGAAAATAGAAAAACTCAACAGTCCAGGGATGAGATTTCTCTCACAACAATGCGTTTTCTATCAATAAAATACGTTTAAAATAATAATTCTTAGTATAAATAATAGTAATAATAATATGAGATGTTACAAAATAAATATAAAAGTGACCTTCAAGTGAAACGAAACTGTTGCGGATGATTAACATTACAATGTTGTAGCTAGGATGCATAGAATGTTGTCTCATATGATGTCACAATGATGTCATAAAGATATCACCATGAGGCTTACTGTAGGTTTAGGTTTTTGATGGCATGACAACCATTTGTTTTTGTTTAAAGTTGGTCGAAGGCAAATTCCTATTGATGTAATTGTGTTCCATGGATTGTGACATCACCTCTGTTTGCATCCTTATATCTTTAATAATATTGCATCTTTATTGAATATAGCACCTGTAGGGATTAAAGACGAGGTCAGAAGTGGAGATTTCAATCAAGCTGTGTTTATTCTGAGATCTCAGGAGAAGTACAATTCAAGCAAATTGACAGAGTCGGTCTGCCCATAGACATCAAGCACTTCTATATATATATATATATATATATATATATATATATATATATATATATATATATATATAGTACAAGGGAAAAAACAATTCTAATTGTTAGGCTAATTTCACTGTCTGCAGCCTTGAACTTTGTACAGAAATGAGTTATTTTGGCTTTAACATTCCCCATACTCAAACAAACACACACACATGCTGACTGACTCGAGTGGTTTTGTAGTTAATCTCAGGGATTGCTGTCATGCTGACTCGAGTGGTGTTGTATTTAATCTCAGGGATTGCTGTCATGCTGACTCGAGTGGTGTTGTAGTTAATCTCAGGGATTGCTGTCATGCTGACTCGAGTGGTGTTGTAGTTAATCTCAGGGATTGCTGTCATACTGACTCGAGTGGTTTTGTAGTTAATCTCAGGGATCACTGTCATGCTGACTCGAGTGGTTTTGGCTAGTACAATGTTGGATATTTCAGGTTACTTTTACATTTGAATAGGTAACTAAATCAGGTAATCAGGTACTGGTAATGGAAAACATTTACTGAAAAATGGCTATGAAACATAGGGCTGGTTTCACAAACCCCGACTACCACTAATCTTGGACTTCCCAACCTAAACTAACATTGAGTAGTCCAGGATTAGTGCTACTTGGGGTCTAGGAAACCAGCCAATAAGGTTTACTTTGATAGATCCTTTGATAGTATAGTGTTTCAAAGCACTTAATGCAACAATTTACAAGGCTCCTTCTATTAATACTTTAACATCCCTTCTGGCTTTTTAAATGTTTCTTATTGTCTGTTGTTTTCAATGCTTGTGTTTGTTTTGTTGTGCTTTTGTTTTTATTCTGACTTAAAATACGACTTTTAAGTGCTGTTTGCTATTGTACAACTTTGTGATTCGTTGAAAAGTGCTCTATCATTTTAATAAATGATTATTAATTATTACAGTTGAGTTCAAAAACAAATGACAGTAAACCATATCAAAACAATGATTGCAGGCAGACTTCCCAGCGACAGCGTGTGGAAGCGACATCGTGGGAGAAGTACAGTCGTGGACAAGTACAACGCAGTTTGAAAGCAGGTTGACAGTTGCAGAAGCTACACTAAACTAAAAAAAAAAAAGGTCTTCAAGCCAGTAATCTGTGACAACTGCATGATGTGGGAGATCCGAGAAAACCCAACAGAGCTCAACCAAGTTTGTGTAAAGTGCTACACGATCCAGGACTTGCTTCAGCGATTAAGCCTGCTAGAAAAGGAGATGGAGGAAATGAGACAGCAACAGGAGCTTGAGGAGCTGACACACCCACAATTCATGGAAGTCTGCACCCCTAGCAGACTGAAAGCCACCACAGAGATGGAAGAGAGTCGAAACAGCTGGGTTCAGATAGGCAGAAGCAGGGAAAAAAAGAAACTTTGTCAAACACAACCACCAGAAATCCAGACATCCAACACATTTGAGCCACTTCAACATTTAGATGACCAAAACCAACATCAAGAGAATGAAAGAAACAATACCCAGGACCCTATAAACAGTGCTGACCAGGCAGCAAAAAGAAGGGAGGTCAAGGGAGCAAGTTCAGTTCGCAGTTTGGACCCCCTTACTACAACAGTGTGCTGCCTTCCAGGATCCTCAGTCAAGCACATCACTGAGAATGTGGACAGGCTCCTGGAACGAACAGGAGATGACCCGGTAGTAGTCGTCCACATTGGTACAAACAACATTGGAAGAGACAGGCCAAGATCCCTGCAAAACAAATTCAGAGAGCTAGGAAGGAAATTAAAAGACAAGACCAAAACTGTGGTATTTTCTGGGATACTGCCGGTGCCTTGCAAAGGACCATATGGACAGCTGGAAATGCAAAATCAAAATGCATGGCTGAAATCGTGGTGCACACAGGAAGGCTTCACCTTTCTTGAACATTGGAGCACTTTCTACAACAAGGACTATCTATACAGGTGGGACGGACTGCACTTAAACAGAAAGGGAACCAATCTACTCGGAGAAAGGATCCTTCAGGCGGTACAGAAGCATTTAAACTAGAAAGGAAGGGGGGAGAAAACAAAAAAACAGAAGGGAGACCACATCAAAACAAGGGCAACAACTCAGGTAAGACCACTATTAAATGTATTTATCTTAATGCTAGAAGTCTTAGAAACAAAATGTTAGAACTTGAAGCTACTGCACTAACAAGTAACTACGATGTGATAGGTGTTACAGAAACTTGGTTGTCTGAGAGTGATGGAGACGAATATAATATTAGTGGGTACACACTGTATACAGACGTGCTCAAATTTGTTGGTACCCCTCCACAAAAAACGAAGAATGCACAATTTTCTCTGAAATAACTTGAAACTGACAAAAGTAATTGGCATCCACCATTGTTTATTCCATATTTAATAGAAATCAGACTTTGCTTTTGATTTTTTATTCAACATAATATTGTAAATAATAAAATAAATGAACATGGCATGGACAAAAATGATGGGACCGCTAACCTAATATTTTGTTGCACAACCTTTAGAGGCAATCACTGCAATCAAACGTTTTCTGTAGCTCTCAATGAGACTTCTGCACCTGTTAACATGTAGTTTGGTCCACTCTTCCTGAGCAAACTGCTCCAGCTGTCTCAGGTTTGATGGGTGCCTTCTCCAGACTGCAAGTTTCAACTCTTTCCATAGATGTTGGATAGGATTCAGATCAGGACTCATAGAAGGCCACTTCAGAATAGTCCAATGTTTTGTCCTTATCCATTCTTGGGTGCTTTCAGCTGTGTGTTTTGGGTCATTATCCTTTTTTAAGACCCATGACCTGCGACTGAGACAGAGCTTTCTGACACTGGGCAGTACGTTTCGCTCCAGAATGCCTTGATAGTCTTGAGATTTCATTGTGCCCTGCACAGATTCAAGGCACCCTGTGCCAGGTGCAGCAAAGCAGTCCCAAAACATAACCGAGCCTCCTCCATGTTTCATTGTAGGTATGGTGTTCTTTTCTTTGAAAGCTTCACTTTTTCGTCTGTGAACATAGAGCTGATGTAACTTGCCAAAAAGCTCCAGTTTTGACTCATCTGTCCAAAGGACATTCTCCCAGAAGGATTGTGGCTTGTCAATATGCATTTTAGCAAATTCCAGTCTTGCTTTTTTATGTTTTTCTTTCAAAAGTGGAGTCCTCCTGGGTCTCTTCCATGGAGCCCACTTTCGCTCAAAAAGCGACGGATGGTGCGATCAGAAACTGACGTACCTTCACCTTGGAGTTCAGCTTGTATCTCTTTGGCAGTTATCCTTGGTTCTTTTTCTACCATTCGCACTATCCTTCTGTTCAATCTGGGGTCGATTTTCCTCTTGCAGCCGCGCCCAGGGAGGTTGGCTACAGTTCCTTGGACCTTAAACTTCTTAATAATATTTGCAACTGTTGTCACAGGAACATCAAGCTGCTTGGAGATGGTCTTGTAGCCTTTACCTTTACCATGCTTGTCTATTATTTTCTTTCTGCTCTCCTCAGACAACTCTCTCCTTTGCTTTCTCTGGTCCATGTTCAGTGTGGTGCACACAATGATACCAAACAGCACAGTGACTACTGTTCTCCATTTAAAAAGGCTAAATGACTGATTACAAGATTGGAAACATGTGTGATACTAATTAAAGAAACTAATTAGTTTGAAATATCACTATAATCCAATTATTTATTATCTTTTCTATGGGGTACCAACAAATGTGTCCAGGCCATTTTAGAATATCTTTGTAGAATAAGCAATAATTCATCTTTTTTCACAGCTTCTTTGCTTTATTCTATGACATACCAAAGGCATGCAAGTATACATGATAAAATAGCTTTTAATTTCATCACTTTTCAGGAGGAATGAAGCATTATATCAATGAGCTGTAAGGGTAGCAACAAATTTGAGCACGTCTGTAGGAAAGACAGGCAGGACAGAAGAGGCGGAGGGGTAGCGCTATACATAAGAAATAGCCTTGAAGCCCAGGTGTTAAATCAGGACAAAGAAAACAATGCAGAATCAATATGGGTCAGAATAATGGACACAAATTCAAAGGGCATAATAACAGAAGCATGCTATAGACCGCCAAATTCAGATGCTGAGCAAAATAATCTGCTGTACAATGACATTCGAAATGCGTGTAGAAAAGGAGAAGCCATACTAATGGGGGACTTCATCTTCCCCTGTATAAAATGGGAAAACCCGATGGGGGGCACGACGGATGAAATTGAAATGGTGGAAATGACAAATGACTGCTTCCTAACGCAATTTGTCAAGGCACCGACTAGAGGGGAGGCATGCCTTGATTTAGTCTTTTCAAATAATGAAGACAGAATAACTAAAACAGAGGTCAGAGATCCATTGGCAAACTCAGACCACAATGTGGTCTCATTTGAAATATTTTTTAAAACCCCAAAAGTAATGACTAAAGCTAAGGTTTACAATTTTAGAAAAGCAAACTATGAAGGAATGAAACAGAGACTTACAGAAGTAGATTGGAGTAAAATAGAGAAAACATCCACAGAAAAAGGGTGGCTGTTTTTTAAAAATGTAGTACTAGAGGCACAAAACAATTACATCCCAAAAGTAGACAAATCTAAATCTAAAACAAAATGGCCAAAATTGTTTAATAGATCAATTAAAAAAAATATTCAGCGAAAAAAGGCACTTTTACAGAGCGTTTAAAAGGGACCAAAAACAAAGCACACAGAAAGAGTACTTGGAACTGCAAACACAAGTCAAAAAGGAAGTTAGAGAGGCCAAGAGAGAGATAGAAATCAATATTGCTAACGGGGCTAAAACCAATTCCAAAATGTTTTTCCAATATTATAACAGCAAGAGAACATTCAAAGAGTAGGTTAAATGTCTAAGAGACACAAATGGCAAAATCATAGATGAAGAAAAAAAAATAGCAAATATATTAAATGATTACTTTTCACAGGTTTTTACAAAGGAGGACACGGACAACATGCCCCACATGTCGACCTGTTCCTATCCAATTTTAAATAACTTTAGCATAACAGAGGCAGAAGTGTTAAAGGGACTTGGAGCTCTTAAAATAAACAAATTCCCTGGGCCAGATGAGATCCTCCCAATAGTACTCAAAGAAATGAAAGAAGTTATTTACAAACCGCTAACCAAGATCATGCAACAGTCTCTTGACACAGGGGTTGTACCGACAGACTGGAAAATTGCAAACGTAATACCGATCCACAAAAAGGGAGACAAAACCGAACCAGGTAACTACAGACCAGTAAGCCTGACTTCTATTGTATGTAAACTTATGGAAACTATAATAAGATCCAAAATGGAAAATTACCTATATGGTAACAATATCCTGGGAGACAGCCAGCATGGTTTTAGGAAAGGGAGATCATGTCTAACTAACCTACTTGACTTTTTTGAGGATGCAACATTGAAAATGGATAACTGCAAAGCATACGATATGGTCTATTTAGATTTCCAGAAAGCTTTCGACAAAGTCCCGCATAAAAGATTAATTCTCAAACTGAACGCAGTAGGGATTCAAGGAAATGTATGCACATGGATTAGGGAGTGGTTAACAGGTAGAAAACAGAAAGTACTGATTAGAGGAGAAACCTCAAAATGGAGCGAGGTAACCAGTGGTGTACCACAGGGATCAGTATTAGGTCCTCTGCTATTCCTAATCTACATTAATGATTTAGATTCTGATATAGTAAGCAAACTCGTTAAATTTCCAGACGACACAAAAATAGGAGGAGTGGCAAACACTGTTGAAGCAGCAAAGGTCATTCAAAATGATCTAGACAGCATTCAAAATTGGGCAGACACATGGCAAATGAAATTTAATAGAGAAAAGTGTAAAGTATTGCATGCGGGCAATAAAAATGTGCATTATAAATATCATATGGGAGATAGTGAAATTGAAGAAGGGAACTATGAAAAAGACCTAGGAGTTTATGTTGACTCAGAAATGTCTTCATCTAGACAATGTGGGGAAGCTATAAAAAAGGCTAACAAGATGCTCGGATATATTGTGAGAAGTGTTGAATTTAAATCAAGGGAAGTAATGTTAAAACTCTACAATGCATTAGTAAGACCTCACCTGGAATATTGTGTTCAGTTCTGGTCACCTCATTACAAAAAGGATATTGCTGCTCTAGAAAGAGTGCAAAGAAGAGCAACCAGAATTATCCCGGGTTTGTCGGCATGTCGTATGCAGACAGGCTAAAAGAATTGAATCTATTCAGTCTTGAACAAAGAAGACTACGCGGCGATCTGATTCAAACAATCAAAATCCTAAAAGGTATAGACAATGTCAACCCGGGGGACTTCTTTGACTTGAAAAAAGAAAAAAGTACCAGGGGTCATAAATGGAGATTAGATAAAGGGGCATTCAGAACAGAAAATAGGAGGCACTTTTTTACACAGAGAATTGTGAGGGTCTGGAACCAACTCCCCAGTAATGTTGTTGAAGCTGACACCCTGGGATCCTTCAAGAAGCTGCTTGATGAGATTCTGGGATCAATAAGATACTAACAACCAAACGAGCAAAATGGGCTGAATGGCCTCCTCTCGTTTGTAAACTTTCTTATCTTCTTATGTTCTTATAACAATAAAACAATGGCAATGTAATACAATGAATTATAATAGAATTAAGCAAACAATTATAAAATACATCAGTATTAGTACATCAGTACAACTTTCTATAGCTTTCCAAACCCTCCTACTACCTCTGTCCATACTTAAATCCCCCCCTTAACTAAAGAAGTACTACACCACTGAACATACCTCAATTACTGTCCTAACCAGCACTGAACATACCTCAATTACTGTCCTGACCAGCACTGAACATACCTCAATTACTGTCCTAACCAGCACTGAACATACCTCAATTACTGTCCTAACCAGCACTGAACATACCTCAATTACTGTCCTAACCAGCACTGAACATACCTCAATTACTGTCCTGACCAGCACTGAACATACCTCAATTACTGTCCTAACCAGCACTGAACATACCTCAATTACTGTCCTAACCAGCACTGAACATACCTCAATTACTGTCCTAACCAGCACTGAACATATCTCAATTACTGTCCTAACCAGCACTGAATATACCTCAATTACTGTCCTAACCAGCACTGAACATACCTCAATTACTGTCCTAACCAGCACTGAACATACCTCAATTACTGTCCTAACCAGCACTGAACATACCTCAATTACTGTCCTAACCAGCACTGAACATACCTCAATTACTGTCCTGACCAGCACTGAATGGAGGGCAGATAACGGTCCCTTTGCCACATAGTGTGGAGAGCTGTCTCCTTTGGAATCCATTGAGAAAATAGAAAAACTCAACAGTCCAGGGATGAGATTTCTCTCACAACAATGCGTTTTCTATCAATAAAATACGTTTAAAATAATAATTCTTAGTATAAATAATAGTAATAATAATATGAGATGTTACAAAATAAATATAAAAGTGACCTTCAAGTGAAATGAAACTGTTGCGGATGAATAACATTACAATGTTGTAGCTAGGATGCATAGAATGTTGTCTCATATGATGTCACAATGATGTCATAAAGATATCACCATGAGGCTTACTGTAGGTTTAGGTTTTTGATGGCTCCTCCAGCGTGAGTTCTGGGTCCTTCTCCTCCTCCTCGTCGTCCCGCACTGGATAATCGTCTCCCGTTTATGGATAATCTTGTTTGCTTTTAAACCAATTAAATTGTTACAAAAAAAAGACTATTCTATAGTCCATTCATTTTAATTCCGTACATGGTCTTGTTGTACTAGTGCTCAAATATACACTCCCTTTTTTCTTTCTATATTCACCCCAAACCTCGCTTCCTATAATTTTAGGAAATGACATGTCAGCACTGTGCTTGCATCCAGAGGGCGTCTGCCAAGTATGACCTCCCAGCCGTACTCATCATACTTCAAGGCGTCCAGCAAGGTCTTGATGCTGTTGTAATCCTCTTTGAGGTGCACCGAGTGAGCCAGGGGAAGAGACGGGTACTTGTTACCATTATGGAGCAGCACGGCTTTGAGGCTGCTGGATGAGCTGTCAATGAAGAGGCGCCACTCATTTTGGTTACAGGCGATTCCGATTGCCTCGAACAGACTGGTCACATTGTGGCAGAAGCAGAGCCCATCTTGACGGGTGAAGAAGCTGGAAAAAGGTTGGTGACGCTTCCTCTGATCTGCGACTTGCACACTTTCATCCAACAAGTTCCGCTGCTTAAGCCTAGACATCAAAAGCTTGGCATTGGACTTCGTGAGACCAAGATCTCTAATCAAGTCGTTGAGGTCTTTTTGGTTGGGGTAGTATCCAGATATGTATCCACTTAGGCAGCTGGAACTAAACTAAACTGGTGGGCTTAAGGCCCCTGTATTTATACTACTATTTATATTACTGGAAAGTTCTAGAAAGTTCTAGAAGTTATTCCAAGTTTACTCAGCACTGAATCTTTCTGGAATGTTCTGGAAAATAGGTACATTTCAAAATATCACTGTCCTGGTCACAAAAGCAAAGTTTGTGGGGAATAATAGCCATTTTCTATACTTGTGAGGCATAAGCAATTAGGAAATAACTCTTACTACCCAGGAACCAAAAAAAAAAAAATAATAATTTGTTACACGGTTATTTAACAAATGCATATACAGTATTACTGATAACAAAGGAACAACAACCAATCTGCAGACCTGCTTTGAGAAATGACAGGCTCCATTCCAGGATGATGCCAATGATCTGACAAACACTGTAGGAAGCGGCAACACATACCATGAGGGTGTATTACTTCATTTTAAGAGAAATGTGTTTGCAGATTTAGTGCAAGACCATGCATGAATAATGCTAAATCTTTTGACCTGTTCATTCCTTTAATTTTTGACATTCCCTAAATATTTCTCACAATATACACTGAAGCTACTGTATAACCTATATTAATCATACTGCCTTATTGGAATAAATAACAATATTTGTTGATCACAAATTTATTGGCACATTTTCAATTAAAGTCTGTAAGTTAAGGTTAGTCTTAATTGCGGTAGTCACTATTAACACTTCATCAATTAGAAACCACTATTTATCAATTTAGCAATATTTTATATATATATAAAAAAAAACATTAGTTGTAAAACATGCACAGAAACTGAAGCAAAGTAGTTTGTGCAATTAGCACAGCATGGTCAAAACAAAGGAGTTGGATCCAGATGTGAGAAAAGCACTTGTTACAGTAACTACTACAGCAGCAGGGGAATCGATGAAGAGCGTTGTGGGGAAAAAATCTTAATACAAAAATCCACAATAATCAGGAAGTATTTGAAGACTAATTCAACTGAAAGGATGGAAAGAAGTGGATGTTCCAGGAAAATTACGAATTGTTCGAACAGCTCGCAGAAATCCACCATTAACAGCCAAGGATTTAAAGAAACAGTGTATGAAATAACTATACAAAGTCATCTAAACACAAAAGGCTTATACGCGACCTTAATGGTAACATTTGACAATTCAAATAAAAAAATAAAAAAATAAAGCGTCTTGAATGATCTTTAGTTAAGGGTGTCAATAATTTTGTCTGCAACTGTATGTGTAATCATGACAACTCCCTGATTGTGAGCCATAAGTACAGCAAGACTATAAACATCAACATGACTACCCACAAATGTGTAGAAATTATTACTAGACTCTACTTCTAACTTATTGTTTGTTATAAACATTTTTTTTATTTGAAAAGTTACAATTTTAATATAACGTTTGCGTTACAGTTGTGATCATTTAAGCTGTTCTACTTTATTATTATTATTATTATTATTATTATTATTATTATTATTATTATTATTTATTAGCATATATATATATATATATATATATATATATATATGTATATATATGTAATTAAACAATATTTAATGTATTTTATATTTACTGCAAATGCTCTTATGTAATCACGTGAAGAGCAAGCAAATAAAATACAACCATTTATGATACAAAAAAAAACATTGATAAATATAACAAATAAATACGAATAAATGCCAATAAAAAAGCAACCGTAATGTTCAGTAAGTAAAACGCCGAGATGTTTCACCCTGTCCTCTCTTCGCATCACGAAACCTAATCGCCACGTGACTCGTACGTTAATATGTCACATGACTCGAGGGGGCAACATTTGCCATGACACCGCCACTGGTTGAAATGGAGTTTGTAATGGGCTGGATACGTCTTTCAAACGTTGAACGTAGCTCATGGAGGTCCAGGGCAGGATCTTTTGATGGTAAATTGAGCTGGCTGTGTGGGAGCGGGGGAGGAGTAACGAGAGATTCCGCAGACAAAGCTTCGTGGTGGATTTAATAATAGAGCTAAAGTAAGGGAATGTCGATGTCTTGTCGAAGGACCTTGAACGTTTAGCGGAGGACCAGTCTTTCTGATAAAGTTGCAGGTTGAGTAATGAAGCTGCGGTTTGGACGGCGCTGTTGCTGAGGTGGAGACCGGGTGGAACAGGAAAGAGTAACGTTGGAGCTCTTGAAGCCGAAAAGAGAAGCTGAGTGAAAGAAAGATCACGTGAGCAGGTAGGAAAATGATTGATAGTATCTTGGCAGCGCTGTGAGAGAAATGACCTGCAGTGAGCGAGGCAATGAAGTGTAGAGATTAGCGGTGGAGCACGAAATGACGGGGTCTGAGCGTTTACTAGAAAAATAAAAACACTGGACAGCAAAGGTGCAAGTGATCAGGGCTTAAATAGAAAATATATACTAATTAACAGGATATCAGAAAATTAGAAACCCCCAGCCCCACACCCCCTGAACCACGCGAGCTAACATTTAATTCCTGCCTTCATAGGTTTCATCAAATGGTTCTGATGGAAAAAGTGTTCATCACAAGTAACAAATTCTTATTACTTAAAAGTTCATTATTTCTTGGTTGTGTACATCACGCTCAGCTTTGAATTGTGTCCATGTACACAGTGCCTGGTTCTTTGATACACAGTGATCATGCACACAACAGTCTACAGATGATTTACATGAGCGTTCACAGAGCAACTTCCAATATTTAAATATCTAACTCTAGGGTAGCCAACCCTGGTCCTGGGAAGTTATAGGGTCTTCTGGGTTTTGTTTTACACAAGCTCCTTACTAAGTTACTTGACTCAATGATTGGGTTTAAAAGGGAATTCAAGTTGTTTTTGTGTGTGTGGTACATGCTCCCATATGCGACAACTGTCTAAGTAAGGTTTGTGTTTTGTTTTTATTTTATTTTTGTACACTATTAAATTGCAGTCAAGGTCTTCTGAAGCCGTCTTGGAAACAAACAGAGCACTGCAGACTGCAATTTAATAGTGTGCACACACCTTACTTAAACAGCTGCAGCAACATATGAGAACATGTAACACATGCAAAAAAAAAAGAATTGCTTCCCAATAGTATTCAGTAATGTGTTTTGCATACATGTGTAATAGATTTGTAATATATTTAATATGTGTGTTAAGTTATACATTTTGCTTTTAAAGTACTGTAGCGTGCATGGGGTCTGGGCTGTAGATGTCGTAAGACATAAGCCTGATACGCTCCAAACAAAGGCTCTTTTGTACAGCAGTATCGGTGCTGTGTTTCACCTCGCCCTGTGGTGGACCCCAGCTTGCGCAATCCTTTTTGTACACGTTCTGTCCTACTGCTTTACCAATGTTTTTGTTGTAAATGCTGGTGAGTGGGTTTGCTTAACACATTGTACAAGGACATTCCAAGCTGTCTTGTATGCTGTTTGTTGCTCCACAGTGTTGAAGTCGGATTGCTATGTGCAGGCTTACCTCCCCGCAGCCTCCCGCCAGCCCCAGCGCACTCACACTGTGCCTAACAGCAGGGACCCTGTCTGGGACCATGTCTTCCGATAGCGCCTCTGCAGCGGAGTCAAGGTGAGCCGCGGACTCCGCTGCAGAGGCGCTATCGGAAGACATGGTCTGGGGTGTCTGCTGCTTCGGTCCATGTTGCAGCAGGATGTTGTTTTAGTGCTTAGTTTGTTTTTAACCTTTCAGCTGCTTATCCTGCAATTTCAACTTGCAGCACATGTTGGGCAAAATTTGCCAATCCCGTCTCAATAGTCGTGCAGTGCTCTGTGCATTTGCAAAGTTTAGTTTGCCTTTTAGTTTGCCTGTCTGTAGTTTTCAAAGAAGTCTCTTTCTGCATCACCCCTTATAAAAGTTAATTCTGGTATTTTTGCAGTTTCACCTTTTCTACAGAAGCATATTGGTGCATAATTGGGGGAGTGTCGTTATTACTAGAGCCATGCGTTTTTCGCGATTTGGTTTTTTAAACTGTATTTCAGTCCTCCAGCCACAAGATGCTGATATAGCCTACTCATTCAGCAACTGATTGTGCAATCATTAACAATCATCCCATCTCAGTTAGTCATTCTGTTACCACTAAGTACACGTATTGGCAGGTTGATTAACAGAGAGGTGTACGTGTAGCGGTTTACATTTATTTAATCATGCATCTCTGTGTTAGTTATACAGTTTATTTAAAAATATTTCTGAGAATGTGTAAATAAATGTATTTAAATGCTTTAATTTACCAGGAACACATATAGTTTGTGGGTCGACTATCCTTACTCCTTAACTCATTAAAGGTTGGAGCTCTAGAAATGGCTGAAGATAGGAAAGATATGCTTTAAAATCTCAACTCTGTATTGTGACGCATGACAAGGGACTAGTAAATATGTTACAGTGGTTTAAAAAATGTAGAGAGTCCATCAAACATGTAATAGTCGCAGAATTAATATACCGAGCACAAGAGGAGCACAGCACAGTTGACACAATAAACAAACTGTTAAAACTTTCTGTTTCTGAAAATCTGTCTATAAACCAGATCAATGCAAAAGGAAACCACATTTTATTCAACTACATCTGTTAATACTACGTCCGCTCTGTTAATCAACCTGTCAATGCACATACTTTGTAGTAATAGAATGCCTAATTGAGATGATTAATATAACACAGTGGGGTGATTGTTTCGTGAGGTGGCTCTCAGCCTCTTGCGGTTGAGGACTGAAATATAGCTTAAAAAAACAACTGTGGGGAGTTCCCTGGGGGCGGTGCACAATTATCCAAGCGCGGCTCGGGTAGAGAGAGTTTGAGTCGGCTGGGTAATCCTTGCCTCAACGTGCACTAGCGACTCCTGTGGTGGCCGGGCGCCTGCGAGTTAGCTGAGTTGTCTGCAGAACTGCGTTTCCTCCGACGCAATAGCTCTGGTTGACTTCACTGTTGGCTTACCGTTTGAAAAAAGGAGGTCGGGTGACAGAACTCGCTTCAGAGGACACATGTGCTTGAGTTGCAGCACTGAGACAAGGTCTTCAAAACAATTGTAATATAGACTTTAATATGTATTTCTTGAAATAATGGCACAGTTATCTCACAAAAACGGAAGTAAAGGCTTCCGTTTTCATGAGATAATTATGTTGTTATTTTGAGATACTGCAAGTATCTTTCAAGTAGTTTTTACTTTTGTTGTTATGAGATAACTGTCATTATATTATGACATACTTGCACTATTTTATTTTAATTCTATGTAGCACCAATATACATGTGTACTTTTCCCTTGGTTATGTTCTGCATGTACTATAGTTTGCTGTGTTTTTCCATGTTCAATGATATACCTCACTGTGCCTTGCTATTCATTCCGGTGCTTACCTATGCTTTCCAGTATGCTTCCACTGTGCTTTATTACACTTCACTGTGTTTGTACTGAAGGAAACAAAGCATCCTCATCCTCTCCTCCCATTAGAATGTGCTGGAGCTCAGCCTGTGTGACGAAGACGCCCTCAAAGATGACTGCCACGCCTCTGTTCTGTGTGACGTGGGAGGGTTGACTCCAGGACAATCTGAGAAGTGCACCTTTACTCTTAAAGAAGAGGTACGGCCTGGCCAGGCTGAGTAGTTTACATTACAAAAACAAAACAACGATCACGTCTTCAATAAAAGGCTATCTCCGGATACAGCAACTGCTGTGCTCCCAAAAACAGGTGCATTCATTGTATTAATAAGAAAGACCAATGATTAGCAGTATATCAGTATACCAGTGTGCTCCTCTGTGTGAGTGTGTGTGTGTGTGTGGTGCCCTGTGATGGACTGGCGTCCCATCCAGTGTGTAGTCCTGCCTTGCACCCTGTGTCTGCTGGGTTAGGCTGCGGCCCACCATGACCCTCTAATTGTTCATTTCACAAATCACCTGCTTAATTGATCACAACAGAATAGTTCCAGGTGTTTATAAATTGATGATTTATTGGTTATCTATAAAACCTGCTGGATCGGGGCTCTCCAAGACCAGGGTTGGCGACCCCTGCTATATAGTTTATTATACAACTTTTATAGAAGAAACCTTGTCAAATATCTAATCCCTTTGTGCATGGCAGCAGGCATCCCCAGGAATGAGACTGCATGTGTAAGGGATTAAGGGAATGGAATGGAACTCTGTGGATTAATTTATTTTTGTTATTTGCTGGGCAGCAGTGTGGAGTAGTGGTTAGGGCACTGGACTCTTCAATCCCAGTCGGCTATGTAATACATAATGTGATATAATTGTAACAAATGTAAGTCACGCTGGATAAGGGCGTCTGCTTAGAAATGAATAAACAATAATAGTATGTGTTGCAGTCAGGATGTCCCGGGTGAGATTCTAGCGGTGAGTGGAAGAGTAGATTCACAGTGACGGGGTGTGTT
Organism: Acipenser ruthenus; assembly: GCF_902713425.1. NCBI lineage: Eukaryota > Metazoa > Chordata > Actinopteri > Acipenseriformes > Acipenseridae > Acipenser > Acipenser ruthenus. Next base: position 4,058,695 of record NC_081230.1, read on the forward strand.
CACAGAGCACACAGCACTCTACTCAGATTGGCAATGCATGGATACAGTAAGGGATCCCTGATGCCAGGAAACTAATCATCAAGACACTCCTATTCAGACAGCACTTGTAAAACCTCAACTCTAACCTTCTGGACAATGTGACACCCTGCCTTAAATGCGCTTTAACTGGCTTTATCGTATCTGCTCCTGACCTTGCTGCTCCCCACTATTGCTCCTTGTTATGTCTGTTTTTAATCCTGCACTTCAATTTGTCTTTACTGTGAAATATATCTACCTTACTTGGTGCCTGTTTTCACTGCACTCATAACTAACCCTGATGTAACTACCGCCGTATTATTACATGCCCTTACTTGAACTGTCCCTAAATTGAATAATGTCCTGTATTTTGTACTTGCTCTTAGTTAAACTTTTTGCTAACATTCCACACAAGTGTAGACCGGCACTTAATACAATAGGAGTCTACACAATCAGTACTACTGGCATAGAGTATCTTTGGTATGCTCTATCCCAAGCGCCAGAGCTCTTTTCATCTAGAGACTTACATACCTACTGTCACATTATGTAAACTAATATATATATATACAGTACTGTGCAAAAGTTTTAGGCAGGTGTGAAAAAATGCTGTAAAGTAAGAATGCTTTCAAAAATAGACATGTTAATAGATTATATTTATCAATTAACTAAATGCAAAGTGAGTGAACAGAAGAAAAATCTAAATCACCCTTTGCCTTCAAAACAGCATCAATTCTTCTAGGTACACTTGCACAAAGTCAGGGATTTTGTAGGCATATAGTCAGGTGTATGATTAAACAATTATACCAAACAGGTGCTAATGATCATCAATTCAATATGTAGGTTGAACACAATCATTAACTGAAACAGAAACAGCTGTGTAGGAGGAATAAAACTGGGTGAGGAACAGCCAAACTCAGCTAACAAGGTGAGGTTGCTGAAGACAGTTTACTGTCAAAAGTCATACACCATGGCAAGACTGAGCACAGCAACAAGACACAAGGTAGTTATACTGCATCAGCAAGGTCTCTCCCAGGCAGAAATTTCAAGGCAGACAGGGGTTTCTAGATGTGCTGTCCAAGCTCTTTTGAAGAAGCACAAAGAAACGGGCAACGTTGAGGACCGTAGACGCTGTGGTCGGCCAAGGAAACTTACTGCAGCAGATGAAAGACACATCATGCTTACTTCCCTTCGCAATCGGAAGATGTACAGCAGAGCCATCAGCTCAGAATTGGCAGAAAACAGTGGGACCCTGGTACACCCATCTACTGTCCGGAGAAGTCTGGTCAGAAGTGGCCTTCATGGAAGACTTGCGGCCAAAAAGCCATACCTCCGACGTGGAAAAAAGGCCAAGCGACTCAACTATGCACGAAAACACAGGAACTGGGGTGCAGAAAAATGGCAGCAGGTGCTCTGGACTGATGAGTCAAAATTTGAAATATTTGGCTGTAGCAGAAGGCAGTTTGTTTGCCGAAGGGCTGGAGAGCGGTATACGAATGAGTGTCTGCAGGCAACAGTGAAGCATGGTGGAGGTTCCTTGCAAGTTTGGGACTGCATTTATGCAAATGGAGTTGGTGATTTGGTCAGAATTAATGGTCTCCTCAATGCTGAGAAGTACAGGCAGATACTTATCCATCATACAATACCATCAGGGAGGCATCTGATTGGCCCCAAATTTATTCTGCAGCATGACAACGACCCCAAACATACAGCGAAAGTCATTAAGAACTATCTTCAGCGTAAAGAAGAACAAGGAGTCCTGGATGTGATGGTATGGCCCCCACAGAGCCCTGATCTCAACATCATTGAGTCTGTCTGGGATTACATGAAGAGAGAGAAGCAACTGAGGCTGCCTAAATCCACAGAAGAACTGTGGTTAGTTCTCCAGGATGTTTGGGCCAACCTACCTGCCGAGTTCCTTCAAAAAACTGTGTGCAAGTGTACCTAGAAGAATTGATGCTGTTTTGAAGGCAAAGGGTGGTCACACCAAATATTGATTTGATGTCGACTTTTCTTCTGTTCACTCACTTTGCATTTTGTTAATTGATAAATATAAACTATTAACATGTCTATTTTTGAAAGCATTCTTACTTAAAAGCATTTTTTCACACCTGCCTACAGTACATATAAGGCTAGCTGCTATGAAATAATTCATTCCTTTCTTTCTTTCTTTGGCTGGCATAGAGTGTTCACTTAGTGAGCAGGGAAGTGGGGTAATATTTCCTGCCACGTTTTCAAACATCAGCATACATTGGATAAGAATGCAGCCCAAGGCTAGTTACCTTTATAGTCAAATTATTGATTGTTGTTTATGAAATGGATTTTGTTTTTAGAAGTTACATTTTGACAGGTAGTAATTAACAAGTAGTGTTATGTTAATATTTTAAGTACCATATTTACATGTTGTATGTAAAGATTTGTATAAAGAGGATCCTGAACAATAGGTTGTGCTATACAGCTTTTATTTCACTCAGGACAGATTTCCCAATAAACCACAAGCCTCGAATGGTACACTTGAATGTTTCCACTCCATTAATGAACAGCGATGCTGGAATCCATTGTGATATTTTTTTTCCCCGCTCTGCAGACTCTTCCCTGTGTGCAGCTGGAGGGCAGTTTCCACAACGAAGGATACCAGCTGGAGCCAGGTGCCTGCTGCTCACACCATCATGTTATTATTATTATTCTATTTCTCTATCAAGCCTGCTGTTCTACAAGCAAGGGTAATGTGTGAACTATCAGCAGTCTCAGGGTGGAAGTTCTGAATCCAGACTGGTGATGAAGCCCCATGAAACAATGACTTGATTTACATGCGGGGAAACTTTCAGGACATTTGTCTGCTGTCATGACTTATTTAAGGTGGTACAGCTGGATTACTATTTTAGATAGTTTTGGTTTCTGTTTAGTTTATGTTTGAATAACAATATAACAAATTATACAAAAACAATCAAATACAACATGAAGTTTCAAAGCAGGAATTGTTAAATTAAATATAAACCAAAACTATCTAAAATTGTAAGTCAGCCATACCACCTTAAATAAGTCATGACAGTAGAAGATAAGTCATGACATTTTAAACCAAGCCAGCGTCTCACTTGATAAAAGCCCTGCCACATGGAAAACAAATTGGTGTTATGAAAAGAGACTTTTTAATTTTATGAAATATGAAGTTTTTTTCAGCTTTTTTAAGCCTATCCTTATATAGATATTCATCCTCTTCAAATATACTAGAAATGGTGTCTATAGTGTTCTTTCTAGTTTCCTCCGTCCTGCCTGTATAGTGATGCATTAGATCACATGCAATTACAGTACAGCCATAGCTGAAGGGTTAATATGGATAACAAAAATACAATTGTTTGTGTTGTTTTGAGTGGAATAGTGGGTTTCTAGATTAGAATCTGTGATTGAAATTACTGATGTCCCGCATGTGTTGGCCTTTATTAAAACACACAACAAATCTATTGTTCCTGTCATCACAAAATCTCTTTTGAATCCCCTTCCAGATTTGAACTTGGATCCAGAGACAGTGTCCAGTACAGGATCTGTGCAAACTCTCAGCGCCCCTGTGCAGGTTAGTAGTCTCTGCTTTGGATTGTTAAGCAGCAATTCTAGTCAACTCTCCATTATTCAGAGTAATATGGGGGAAGATGATCTGGATTAAACAGAAACACATAGAAAAACACATCTAGTATACTTAGTGTTCCGCGTTTTGCTTTTTTTATTTTTGATAACCCTGTGATGTCCCTATAAACATAATTTGAGATGATTCACTTTCTTAATCAATATTTAATTACCAAAGGACATTGGTTCAATTTACCCTTCTATGTTTTGATTGAGTTAAAAAGGACATGCATTGATCTTGCCTGATTCCGGACCTGCATTTCATTCGGGCTCAGTCTAATCATTGCTGAATTTCATTGCGTTCGTTTTCTTCTGCTAATTTAAATAACATTTCACTTATCAAATATACCATTTATTGACTTAATAACTGTTAATTAATGTTTAAAGGGAGGTAAAGAGCTGGAAAAAGAAAACCGATAACTTGGAATACTAAATATACCGGACTTCAAGTCACCAGTGTTCAGTACTGTTTATTTGTTTTTTAATCACTCCACCATTGTTTTATCTAATTCTTTGAAATAATTGTTTTTCATTGATTTTTCAGATTAGCCGATAAATAGTTAGAGTTATGTGTATGAAATAAACAAATCTTTCTTCTTTTTCAATTGTGAACTGTCTGTTCATCTATCCTGTAGTCTGATGACATCGTCACTCCTTAATACATTTTTATACTGTTGGGAGACGCGTGCAGGGAGAGCCAGGTGCCTTCGGGAGACTCTAATACAGTACCTCCTGGTTTAGTTGCTAAAGCTAAAATCCAATCTTCTAATATGTATGTTAGAGAAAGGAGCCATGTGACCTGACTATGTATGGTCTCATTCCTACTACAAACCGAATAAATAAATGGGCTCGGTTTGTACCTCAACTCACTGATGATGTTGACTCCCTTCTACTTGTTATGCTCCTAACTGTGATTGACGAGCTTCCCATCAGTACAAGATGGATAATGTTTGGAAAGTCAAATGGAAATAACATATACCATATGTTCTTTAAAATGATCAATATTATTATTATAACAGTAGTAAAAACCAAATACTGACACTTACAGAACATTATTGAATAATTTGAAGGAAACATAGAAATGTATTACACAAGTACTTCCAAATGTGATGAAATTTGACTTTCAAAAGCCAGCCCTTATGCTTTACACACACAGTTAGGGAACAGGCTTACGCAGTTACTTTTTCTGAACTTGGAATGTCTTTCTTTATATTCTATAACTTTGTAGAATTATACATCAAAAGTCCTTCATAACCACTCATTCACACCAGCTGTCACTCCTTATTACTACTATACTACCATAATTTATGACACAGGCATGTGGTTAGGATTACTGTGAAATTTGAAAGGCAATATTTGCTGAAGGGTTTGCACAGTCTGACACAGGAAGTGGTATGGTATATTTATTAATTTAAACAAGATTATTACAATTGGTAAACATGTCAGACTCTACCAAAGGTGGAAATGAAAGAAAGTGGAGGAATTGGAGCAGTCACTGGAGCTGCTGCCGTGTCTCCAGTAACACATTGGGGGAGTAGATCTGCCTGGCGATGGTGGTGCTGTGGAAGAGCTGCTCTTTGGTGTGGAGATCTGTCCTTGTAGAGCTTCATTAGAGAAAGATGGAGGTGTGGGTCTGTTCATTGAAGGAGGGGGGCATTCTAGTCACTGGTTGAGTGGTTAGTTAGGTGGATCTATTTACTGTTGGAGGGGGAGGTCTATTCATTGGTGGATAGGTGTGTCTGTCTAGTGGTGGATAAGGAGGTCTATTCATTGGTGGATAGGTGTGTCTGTCTAGTGGTGGATAAGGAGGTCTATTCATTGGTGGATAGGTGTGTCTGTCTAGTGGTGGATAAGGAGGTCTATTCATTGGTGGATAGGTGTGTCTGTCTAGTGGTGGATAAGGAGGTCTATTCATTGGTGGATAGGTGTGTCTGTCTAGTGGTGGATAAGGAGGGCTATTCATTGGTGGATAGGTGTGTCTGTCTAGTGGTGGATAAGGAGGTCTATTCATTGGTGGATAGGTATGTCTGTCTAGTGGTGTATAAGGAGGTCTATTCATTGGTTGAATTTCAGATCGATCCATTGGTGGATGGAAAGGTCTATTCATTGATAGGAATTCATTCATTGGTTGACCAGTAGGTCTATTCATTGGTTGAATGGCAGGTCTATTTGGAGGAAATGCAGCTTCCTTCATTGGTTGAGCAGCAGTTCCACTCACAGATGAAAAAGCAGATGCATTTATTGGTCGGGGGGCAGATCTCTTCTTAGAAGAAGCAGAACAGGAAGATCCTGCCATCAGTGTGACCGGACTTGATGATGGGATTCCAGCTGCTGCATTCTTCTGAAACACAAAGCACTCATCAGCATCAATAACTGCAGTTCACAAAAACATGCATCCCCTTGCAAACAAAGCAACTTCATTTCCAGAAAGATGTGCAGCAATTTCTAGATTGAATAATAGACAGTTTGTTCAAAGCCTTATCAGAAGAACAAGTTAATAAAGACTGACAGAATGAAAGAGTAACCACACAAAGTCATTCCCATAAGTATCTAATAATCTCTTGACTTTACCGGATCATCCAATGGAGTTTCACTTGCAGTCAGAGGTTGGACACAGGCTCCTGGGAAAAGAATAGAATTCAAATCCATTAAAGCAATGAAAGTGAACTAGTTAACTCTTTAAGCAGATAAAATAGTTCCTTACAGACAATCAGAGCAGCTCAGTACCTCCTTAGGCTTAACTGAACATATCTTTTTATTGATTTAAAGACTTTCTGAAGTTTGTAAACTTGTAAGATTAGCAGTGATAACATTAAATAATTCTATATTCCAAAGAGTAACAAAAGCAGTCACTCTGAGGGGGAAAAAAAAAAGATTCTCCTTAACTATAATCTGCCAAGAACCAAAAGGAACGATGACCTCAAGCTCTGTATATACTGTAGCTGTTGAACTCTAATAAATTTACATATTATGTGGGGCACCCAGATTAGCTTTGCATTCCTCTGACACATGATGATGGGATACATTTTGAGATCATTTACTGTATTCTCAAATCTTTATAAAATGCATGTATGAAATAATGAATGAAAACATGGCCTGACTTATAGAATTAAAGACATTGTGCACACCACTTAACCATTCAATTCGTAATATGCATGGCATTTCCACCGGTAGTGTGCAATGAAAAAGATATACAGCAGTTCTTAATCAACAGGCAGTATGTGTACATATTAATACAATAATAAAACCAGCTCTCACTGCTGTGCTGGGGGAGGCTCTGTGTCACTCGGTGGGTGGGGGTCAATCGAATTGCTGAAGCTCTTTGCACATTCCCAAGCCTGATGTGAGCCTCGACTAGTCTGAAAAATAGGAAACTATTTCAGCCACTGAACCTTAATGGACAATGTAAAATGATACAAAATGTAATTCAGGGCAGACGCACTTTTGTCGAAGGTTTGCATTTTCATCCTTCTGCACTTGCAGAGCCCGTTCAGCAGCTCGTTTCTGAAGCTGTGACAATACAGAGAGGGATAGAGGGTAGCATTAGGAAGCAACTCTGCTTAAAGAGATCAGCACTGTTCTGTGAAATGGAGGAGTCACAAAACACTTACCCATTTCTCATGCACTGCCTTCTCACAAGACAGAGTCTATAAGAGAGAAGATTCATTTCTGTCAGGGCATCGAAAACATAGATGTGAACTTTGCAATTTAAAGGGGATCTCAAGTAGTTTTTGTGTGTGTGTGTGTGTTACTTGTTCCCATATTCTGCTACAATTGTTTAAGTAAGTTGTGTGTTTTTATTTTTTCGACATCCTGACCACTTTTTTACACTATTAAATTGCACTACACTGTGCTTCGTTTCCAAGATGGCTTCACAAGTACCCTTCAGAAGAATGTCAGAACTATAGTTCCCATCATCCTCTTGCTCATGTATGAATGATGGGGGTGATGGGAAATGTAGTTCTGACGTTCTTCTGAAAGGTACATGTGAAGCCATCTTGGAAACAGAGCATGTAGACTGAAATTTAATAATGTAAAAGGTGGTCAGGATGTAAAACAAATTCAAAATACACACACTTTACTTAAACAGTAGCAACGTATGGGGACATGTAACACATAAAGATTCTCTCTAATTCAGATTTTTCATTCTTAGCCCCCAGGTAAACATTTTGGACAGTTTTCAAAACAATAGTTTCTGTTGTTGACATGATACATGTTTACAGTATATCTGTATTTCTTACAGGTTCAATGATTAACACATAGTGCTATATTTTAACATGCAGTATAGCAACACTGTACACAAAGATGATTCTACTTTCCATAACAATGACTGCACGTAAACTGTACAACATCATTTGTGTATTGCAATTTCAAACGTGGTGCTTTCTCATTGCAAGATATATAGGTATATACAGTGCTGTGTGCAGTGCAATCCCATGTGCTGTATACAGATTTTTTCCATTAAAGGGTATACGTATACTGCTGAAACAACCAATATTTAGTTGGAGGGCATGACGGATTGCCAAACAAACTATAACATTCATTTCTTTGAAAACAGCAGAAAGGCAAACTAAAAAGCTAAATAAAGTTTGCAAATGCACAGAGCATTCCACACTATTCTGCACAGGGGGGATTGGCAGATTTTGACCAACCTGTGCAGCAAGTTGAAATCATGGGATAGGCAGCAGGAAGGTTAATAGCAGTCCACAGCTGCTCAGATCTGATATTCTGCCCTACCTGGTATGCATAGGAATACTGTGTATTCTTTAGTTTCTCCTGGATTTTGTGCAATCTTTCCTTGTAAATCTTTAGTTCCTTGTTTGCCTGTACTGGATTTCCATTGCCTTCAAACAGTCTCTCCTCCTTTTCTCCATGCCTGTGCTCTTCCTGAAGGAGTTTTCTGAAAGATTTTAGACTTGTTATCCACAGCTATTAACCACTCAAAACAGTTGAATTCATTAAAGGGGAAATCAAGTTCCCCACAGCTCTGTAAGTAAGGTGTGTGTATTTGTAAACTGTTCACGCCAGAGGTATTTATTTGTTGAACTCTTTCTTTATGACTTTATTAACATCCCACATGTGTCACCAGCTCCATTACAAACCGTCATATTACTAACTGAAACCCCGCCCTCACAACCTTACTAAGCCCTCTGTCCTTTGACCTGCAGAGTATATGCGGTAACACCCCCAATACTCCACAGAATTTTTTTTTTTGACAACCTGACCACTTTTTGACACTATTAAATTGCAGTCTACAGTGCCCTGTTTCCAAGACACATGTACCCTTCATCGTCTGCTGTATGTGTGATGGGGGGTGATGGGAAATGTAGTTCTGAAGTTCTTCTGAAGGGTACATGTGAAGCCATCTTGGAAACAGAGCACTGTAGACTACAATTTAATAGTGTCAAAAATTGGTCAGGATGTCAAAAAACAATACACACATCTTACTTTAACAGTTGTAGCAACATATGAGAACATGTACAGTAACACACACACAAAACAACTTTATTTCCCCTTTAACAAGGTGAAGTTCAACTCTTAAGACTCTATTGAAATCGACTTGGAGCTGAAACATTTGTCATTGATCTCAAGTCTCCTTTAGTGCTTCACAACTTCAGATGTCCATAAAATGGCAGTTGAGTCTCCTCTGTAGCCCCTCCCAGCAGCATGAATACTCACTGTCGGAGAGTGTTCCATGTTTGCTCATACAGATCCCTCAGTATCTCCAGTTTGTGTTGGGCAGTCTTGAGGTTTCTGTGCTCCAGGTTTCTTCTTTTCTCTGTAACACAGATCCCCAGTGTAATTCTAATGTAATAACTGGGAGGGAGTTCATTATTAGAGAAGCAAGAAAGCGAACAGGACATGTACCTTCCATCTCACGCCTGGCTTTCTCTTCATCTGCTAGTTTGGCCAGATTTCTGTCTCGGTCTTCTGCCTTTGCTGTCAGCTGGATCTAGATTTAAATGAATGGAGAGTACATCGTACACATTCAGAAAACACATCTTTACCACCCTATTTAATGCATGCTTAGTGTAGTTTATTTCGTTTTTGCCCAGCACATGTATAATGTATCTCAATAGTGGGCAGCAGTGTGGAGTAGTGGTTAGGACTGTGGAATCTGACTGGAGGGTTTAATTCCAGGTGGGGGACACACTGCTGCTGTAACCTTGAGAAAGGTACTTTAACCAGATTGCTCCAGTTAAAAAAGAAAATTGTAGAAATGCCTAATTGTATGTAAAAATGATGTGATATCTTGTAATAATTGCAAGTCTCCCTGGATATGAACGTCTGCTAAGAAACTATTAATAGTGCAAAATTGCAGAGCAATTTAATAAAAGCAGCATAAAAAATAATCACCTTCAAATGCTTAAAAAAATGATAGCTATTTAATTACAAAAGCCAGTTAATTCAAATGGACTAGAATGAATTTGAATGAATTAGACTTACCTGTGAAACGATGTTGATCTGTTTAACTGTCTTCTTCATTTGATTCTCTGAAAGAGCAAATGTGTTTGTTCAAACTCCAGTTTGGTGGTACTCAGCTCTGGCCCTCGACATCCATACCAGTCCTGCTCTTTATTCTAATCAGGTCCACACTACAAAACCAATCTCGAGAACCCAACTCAAAACCGTTCTGATTAGTCTAGCTCAAAGTGCCCACACTGAAATACCTCTTTCTCTTTAGTCAGTATTAATGCATTCACACATTATTAAAATAGTGTGGTTTCATTTCTAGCAGTGCAGTGGCTAATAGGACTTAATACACTATCCCACCATGCACTAGCTAGTGTTTGCAAACAAGAAAATGTGGATTTTATGCTAGTAGAACAAATTGTGCTTCTGACTTTCCTGAAAAAATGCAGTCACATATGGCAGTAGGTCCTATTATATGTAATTTATTTAAATAACGTTTATTTTACAAGTTAATTAACGTTTATTTGACCTAAAACCTGCTTCCTACAATGTTCTGATGTTAACAGCAACAGCTCGCCACCTCACACCAGAGTTTACACCCAGTTCCCCTAAGGCAGTGCCTGTTTGCATGAAACATCTTAAGACTATTTCACTTATTTCACTTTATTTATTTTTTACCATCGAGGCATCGTTTTTTCCATAACGCAAAAAAAAAAGAAAAATGCAAAGAGGTATTTTTAGTTATAGCCTACACGGAAATGAAACAATTCTCCAGTCTATCTCCATATCATTATATGTTTATAACTTAATACTTTAATTATACACATTTCAAATGATCTGTCTCTAACCATCTTTCATAAACAAACTGCTTTCAACGTCACGTTGTGAACTCCTTGCGCGAAATCATTTAAGAAATGTAAATATTTGCAATAGCCATGCGCCACACGTAAACAGAGGATTCTGGGATATTGGAGGATACACAATACGTAGATCGGTATTACAACGTCCAGACATATGATAATGCGCACTAACTGATGCGACCTTATTTAGAACCGGACTGTAAACCACCTCCTGAGGTAGTCTCAAGTCTGGTTCTCGAGGACGGCATTAAACGCTCTGTAGTGTGGACACAAACCGTATTTAGCACTTTTAGGTGGTTTAAAAGCAACTAATACGGATTAAATATTGATCAACAGGTTCAGTGAATTAGAATTAGAATAGAGAGTATGGAGTAAAATCCTTGCACTGGACTAGATGGACTAGATCTTAAGGGCCAGTTTAGCACCACTACTCTAGCCCCCACCCCCTTAAATATTCAGTTATCTGCTGCATTGCTCGGGGATTACACTGCACCTGGAGTCTCACCATTGACATTTCCTTCCTGAATCGTCACAGTCTCACACTGAGCATCTGCCTTCAGACCTCCCAGCTTGCTTATCTGCTCATATAAAACCTGTAGATTGTAAGCAGTCAAAGTCGTACACAGTTTTCATAAATGAGTCATTTACATTGAATTAAAACCATTTGAGATTAAATAAATAAGTAACATTTAATAAATAAGTTACAGTATCGGCCTGAATTTACGGCGATTTCGATTTTCAAAGAAGAGAAATTTGGAGGATGTACTTTTTGTTTCTGAACTACGTATACAGGAACATTCTCTCTTTCCAGCAATACTGCCCCTTTTAGTCTGGCTGCTGACTGGCGGAGCACTCGAGTGTGATTTGACGAGTTTGTCTTTTTCAGCTTTGTCAGCAGGTCACTTAAGAAGTAGTCTTTTGTTTTTATATATTACATTAAGCAGTGGTGTACCTCAATGTCACAGTCTTTGCAGGCTATGGAATCTGCCATATCTTTGGAAATCTTTTGGAGCATTTTCATTTCCTCAGTAAGCTTACTGCGTTGTTTCTCCCCGTCTTTCACCTCTTTCAGTAGCTAGAAAACAAGAATCCTTCAGTGTTAAACATTGTGTTCCAGCACAGAGCAGTCCAGTGCTCTACACATATACGGGTGTGTTCTCTTGTATAGAATACAAGAGTTCTACTTGCCTCTTCCTTCTCGTGGTTTAATCTTTCATTCTCTTCCAGAGTCCACTGCAGCTTAGCCCGGAATTCAGCCTCTTCAAGACTGTCCTTTTCCAAAACTCCTGCTGCCTAAATTGGTTTCATATCCAAGAAATGGTATAGTTTACATACGGATACAAAACTAGATCAAATCTTTTAAATAGCCAGTATACCAAATTATCTTGTTATAGATAACATCAAACCAACTTAGATATATGGAATATGAGTGTAGCGTTGGAGATTTAATGCCTTTAATGTGTTTTTTGTTGCTTTTCCAGTAAGTGTTATGTCACTCTTGTTCAATTAAGGGAACATTGAGCGATGGAGACCATGTCTAACCACTGCAGCTCCCATTGACTCCAAGTGAGAGGCGAAGACAAGCACATGCGTCCACCGAAACGTGCTTCAGGCTGTCAGGCCATCCGCTTTCTTTCACTCTTTCTTTCACCGTGAAGTCAACCTTATCTATCGGGTCGAAGGAAATGCAGTTCTGGTTGAAAAACAGCCGGCTCGCAGGTGCCCAGTTACCACAGGAGTCTCTGGTGTGTAGTGATGAGACAAGGATTACTCTGTCGACTGAAACCCTCCACACTTGAGCGCCGCTCGGCCAATTGTACTCTACCACCTGTATGCAGTCCTGCTGGGTCACTTTTTTCATTTTTGTCCAAGGAATGATAGAGCACCACAGTAGATACTGTGATACAATGTACTATATGTGCTATTATGCATATATATATATATATACACACACACAACATGTCTGCATATATTTCTAAAGAAGGCTTACATAGCGTTGCGTTTAATTTAATTTGTAAAAAAAATACAAAAAACATTTAATTTTGGATAATTTTGCATAATTTCTCTTTTTTCTGTGCACAATTCCCTGGGTTTTAACTGGGCAACAGAATAACACCAGTCATACCTTCAATGGTTCTGCATTCCATGATTCAAAGATTTTCTCGCATCTCTGAATGGATGTTTGAATCTCAGAAATCTATTCAAAATAAAAGAGGATACAGTGGAACTAAGAAAGAAGGTGTCATCTTTATGTTAATATCGGAGTAAGTGAATAGAAACTACATTGCTAGGCAGTAAACTTGTTAACTGATCAAACTTACCAGTTGTTCTTGATTGGCCCGCTTTGTCTTGTGTTGCTCTAGGGCAGACTGTAAGGCTCTGAGCTGTTCCTCTGCGGATTCATTCACACGCTGTAGATATTCACACATGCCCTTTTAGGTGAAGGACAAAACAGAAAGATTCAAACAGTGCTCCAATTCCACAGCATTTCAGGGGGAACTCAAGGTTTTTCGTGTGTGTGTGTGTGTGTGTGTGTGTGTGTGTGTGTTACGTGTTCCCACATGTTGCTACAACTGTTTAAGTAAGGTGTGTGTATTGTTTTTATTTTTTGACATCCTGACCACTTTTCTGCACTATTCAATTGCAGTCCACTTTGCTCTATTTCCAAGATGACTTCACATGTACCCTTCAGAAGATCTTCATTCTCATGCTCATGTATGGATGAGGGGGGTGATGGGAAATGTAGTTCTAAAGTTTTTCTGAAGAGTTCTTCCGAACAGAGCACCAGAGACTGCAATTCAATAGTGGTCAGGATATCAGAAGAAATGAATAAAAACAATACACATAACCAACTTAAACATATGGGAACATGTAACACAAACACAAAAACGTTCCCCTTTAATTACATACTTATTCCAGCAGTAGTAATAATACTTGGTAGTTCCAATGAAACTGGCATTTATCCAATTAATGTGGGTTATTACCACACTATTACGCAGTAATAACATGGTAATAACAGGTATGTGTGCACTGGCATCTAATGAGCTGTCCATTATTCTTCATGTCCTACCTGCAGGTTCTTGTTTTCACGTGTAGAAGACTGTGTTGCCTCTTCAGTTTCTTTCAGATGTTTGCCATGTTCCTGAATCTAATCAGAACAATACAGTTCATTAGTAGAGTTCTTGGTTTAGGTTTATTTTCATTCAGACTCATTCACGTTTGTTTGGGTATTTTTTTTGACTTGGTCACTTTTGCAGGGTAAACTGAGTGGTGTTGGTCATGCAGGCAACACATGAACAGTGAGTGTGTGATGTAGGTGAGCTCCTCAAAGCAGCTCAGTAAAATAATCACTTTAACGGTTTGCTCAGTTCTGCTGTCACTGAGCCGCTCAGGGCGCTCCTGAGCATTTCTCATCAGAGATCAGAGTGAGTGGATGGAACGGACACCTGCAGGAAACAAGTGGAGGCGATAGGAAGAGTTGACTAATTGACACTGAAGTCACCGATGATGAATTGGTATGACTTCATAAAGTTAATACATAAGATGGTACAAATGGCTGTTTTCAAATTTTTATCATTTTATTTCATTTTTCTAAATTTAGAGCGGTTTTATAATTATTATTACTGGTGCCATTGATATCCCATACGGAAAGGAAATATATTTAATATATTTAAAATATATAGCTTTACAATGCATACATTGTTCCTACATTTTCCATATATGAAACATATATGATTGTGACAGGCTGGCGAGTGGTGACGTCAGGCCAGAATGCAGGACACAGAACCGAGGCAGTAGTACTGCAGGGCAAAAGACACTGCGGCGCCATTTATTCAAACAATAATAAAAATAAATATTTAAACCAAAAACACAAAAGAAAAGGTTTCAACAAAAATAAATCTCGAACGCAAACAAACGCTAAGGTCAGGCTGAGCAACTGCCTTCACTGATCCTTATCCGTTCTTCCTTTTAAATATAGCTCTCACTCTGAACACCCACCCCAGCGCAGCGAGCTGCAGGTTTTTATATACTCAGCCGGGGGATTAACCAGCTACCAATCAGCTGATTATCCCATAGCTGCATTCTGCACGAGTTTTTGAGTTGCCAAACCTCGCCTCTGCCAGAATGTACACACGTGCACGCACGCACACACGCCGTCTTTTTAAATAAATAAATACCTATACAAAATCATAATACAACATGACAATGCACAATAACGAAAATGAAAACACATTTAAATGTACAGGGCTCCTCGCCCTGTTACAATGATCCATATATATTTACAGATATATTGAAAATGTATTTTCTTTCTGTATGGGATTATTGTTCGTTTTTGGATCAGTCCTGCAATGTTGGTATTAAACACCAGATAGCCAGATATGAGGTTTAGTCCAAACAGAGCGCCAAACTCAGGGCTATTTCATCTACCATAACCTCAGAAATACAAACGAGTAAAGAATTGTTATTCGCCATTTTAAACATCGCTCAGCGCTTTCGTGTAGCAGAGCATTAAGTCAATTTCAAATCAGATCAGTGTTCTTTCTTAGCGGCTCACTTACTTAACACACCCACTGTTAAAATGTGTGAGCCGTTTAGAATATGTGAGCAGACACAGTGAGTTGAGTGTTGCACTTTCCCAACTCTTTCTAACAAAATGTAGAAACCCAAATCCATTACCTTTAAACACACACACATTCTTGCTGGTCAGAAAAAGGCACTGCAGACAGCTAGACGGGTTACCAGCGGATTGCTCGGATAAGAGAGGTGTTTGGATAATTGAGGTTTTAGCTCTTTGAGCCGCAGTGGTTTAATTATGAAACTACAGATTCTTCATTTTTTTTCCTGAAAATGTAGTGTGATTTCTTGCTGTAACCATTGTTTAGTATGTGTTGGTGGTGCCCTCTAGTGGACAAAATTGGAAACAGACAAAATAAGTGACCTCACAGTTGCTAAGTTTAGCAGAATCTGTGTTTTCTTGCATGTATGCAAAATCATCCGATATCTGTTACAGGTTCGCTTTTTTTCAGAGTTTTGTTTCTTATGTGAAATAATGTTTAGAGTAGGAAAGCATTGAACATTTCTGAAATTACAACAGTATGCTGTATTTTTTTTTTTAAGTTATATCACAAAAATGTAAGCTACTGTGCCTCAAAGGGTTAACCAGTTTAATTATTGTGAATCTTTTTCTCTTGCTGCCCTTCACTTTACAAAGTCCATCCTGTGCTTACCGTGTGTTTTAAATCTGATAAATGACCAGCAGCTTGGCAAATTTCATCTGACAGCTGTCTAATTTTTTGGTGAAGCTGTATTTCTGTCACTAAAATAAACCAGAAATAACAAGAAAATATAACTTGCTGACAGCCATTTCAGTACAGCAAGCAAGACATAGACATTAAATAAATCATTTTAAAATGTACATTGTTTTTCCATTAGATAAATACATACAATTGTTTATTTAAAAAAAAAAAAAAAACAGAACAAAGAACCCTGAATCTATTGCTTCACACTATTGTAATAACACTTACATTGGTACATTGGCCTTTTGATCTGAAATAAATACATAAAGGAAAATATGACTCATTTTTCTATCAACTGTTTTTGTAAGAAATACGGTCTTTGCTGATACATTCGTATATGTTAATTGAATAATTATAATAATCTATTTTGTTACTAAAGCAATTTACAATGAGTTATTTTACATGACGATTCCCCCTTACCCAGGGCAACTTACAGTTGTTACAAAATATGCACATTTAAAGAATTACAGTACAATTTAGAGTACAATATACAATCATTTCAACTTTTACTGAAGCAATCGAGGTAAAGTAACTTGCTCAGTGTCTCATCTTGGATTTTAACCCAAAACTAAAATTAGCAAGACCACTTGGGGATATTTTCAGTAGTTGTCTGAATCCTTTTTTTTTTTTGGAATCGTATCATTAGTTAAATGAGGAATCACAATGAGAACCCCTTCTGTCAAACTGAATTCAGTTTCTTTACTCACTGCGAGCACAGTCCTCCATAGCACCACAAGGAAGGAAATGTATCCTATCAGGAAGGTAACCATCACAGGTTCCCAGGGAAACCCAAAGAAATCAGGTCCTGGTCTCCATTCAGCAGGCAGGGTCCCAACAAACTAAAACAAAACAGAGAACAGAGCATTGTAAACCTTCTCAAATCTGAGGCTGCTTCAGCAGTGATCAGCAGCAATCAGAGAATCAGCGCTGTACACAATCAGAGAATCAGCGCTGTACTCAATCAGAGAATCAGCGCTGTGCACAATCAGAGAATCAGCGCTGTACACAATCAGAGAATCAGGGCTGTACACAATCAGAGAATCAGCACTGTACACAATCAGAGAATCCGCGCTGTACACAATCAGAGAATCAGCGCTGTACACACTCAGAGAATCAGCACTGTACACAATCAGAGAATCTGCGCTGTACACAATCAGAGAATCAGCGCTGTACACACTCAGAGAATCAGCACTGTACACAATCAGAGAATCAGCGCTGTACACAATCAGAGAATCAGCGCTGTGCACAATCAGAGAATCAGCGCTGTACACAATCAGAAAATCAGTGCTGTACACAATGAGAGAATCAGCGCTGTGCACAATCAGAGAATCAGCGCTGTGCACAATCAGAGAATCAGTGCTGTACACAATCAGAGAATCAACACTGTACACAATCAGAGAATCAGCGCTGTACACACTCAGAGAATCAGCACTGTACACAATCAGAGAATCCGCGCTGTACACACTCAGAGAATCAGCGCTGTACACAATCAGAGAATCCGCGCTGTACACACTCAGAGAATCAGCACTGTACACAATCAGAGAATCCGCGCTGTACACACTCAGAGAATCAGCGCTGTACACAATCAGAGAATCCGCGCTGTACACACTCAGAGAATCAGCACTGTACACAATCAGAGAATCCGCGCTGTACACACTCAGAGAATCAGCACTGTACACAATCAGAGAATCTGCGCTGGACACACTCAGAGAATCAGCGCTGTACACAATCAGAGAATCAGGGCTGTACACACTCAGAGAATCAGCACTGTACACAATCAGAGAATCCGCGCTGGACACACTCAGAGAATCAGCGCTGTACACAATCAGAGAATCAGGGCTGTACACAATCAGAGAATCAACACTGTACACAATCAGAGAATCACCATTGAAGTTAGTTAGCTTTTCCTCACAGCTCATTAAAAAGAATACATAAATAACATTAAGAATACAAAGCAATCAAGAAATCTCTCTCTCTCTCTTTATATATAACTCTCTCTCTCTCTCTTTATATTATTTATTTAGGTTAATAGAAGTAGGAATAAAACTCTTGATAAATCTTGGTCTTTTAGACAGCAGTTTTACAAACCAGTAACATAAGGAGTATTCCAGGTCACAGAGACTCTGCGTGCCTCACGCAGAATCGAACCATCACTTAGCTTTGTAAGATTAGGAGAAGGGGCCCGGTTGCACAAAAGCTATTAAAATATTTTAAGACCACTTTCTGGGCTTCAACTTAATAAATATTTAAGACCAAAATAAATAAGACCTGTTGCACAAAAAGTCTTATTTTCAACCTGGACTTAAATTGAAGTAATTATGTAAACCTCCTCCTCAGCAGGCTTAAATGGAGGGAACAAGCTGAACTGCTATCTGAGTCTGTCATACAGCATCTGTTTCAACATGTGGTTGCCAAAGAAGAGACTACAGTATAGTGAGTCATTTTTAATGTACCTGTTGCTAATAACGTGCATCCTCTATTCAATTTCTTCACTTGCCACAATTGCATTGCAAACAAGACATTTCCCCCCAAAAATATATCAATTTAGCCAGCAGTGTTTTCCTTTTTTCCCTTAATTTTAAGTAATTTCCAATACGAGTTACACCAGCAGCCATGTTTATTTTTCAATTCAACCTCAAAAAAACAAGACTGGTCTTCGTTACTTAGCAACAGCAGTTTAAGCCCAGTCTTACGTGAGACCTGCAAGGTTTTGCTTTGTGCAGCAGACTTATTTAGAGGTCTTATGTTTGGCCTTTTTACACTAAAATACAATTGGCCCAGGAAGTACAATCATTTTCGCTGCACTACAAGAGACTTTGTTAGGATGAGCAACAGAAAGTATGACGTTATAACAGATATTACCATATGTCAACAGTGGATCAGTTCCAACCCTTTCTAACTCCAGCTCAAGAGCCAAGCTTATCCTTCAATGGAATCCTAGATACAACCTTAGCCTAGTTGGTTTTGGCTAGTACAATGTTGGATATTTCAGGTTACTTTTACATTTGAATAGGTAACTAAATCAGGTAATCAGGTACTGGTAATGGAAAACATTTACTGAAAAATGGCTATGAAACATAGGGCTGGTTTCACAAACCCCGACTAGCACTAATCTTGGACTTCCCAACCTAAACTAACATTGAGTAGTCCAGGATTAGTGCTAATTTGGGGTCTGGGAAACCAGCCAATAAGGTTTACTTTTATAGATCCTTTGATAGTATAGTGTTTCAAAGCACTTAATGCAACAATTTACAAGGCTCCTTCTATTAATACTTTAACATCCCTTCTGGCTTTTTAAATGTTTCTTATTGTCTGTTGTTTTTAATGCTTGTGTTTGTTTTGTTGTGCTTTTGTTTTTATTCTGACTTAAAACACGACTTTTAAGTGCTGTTTGCTATTGTACAACTTTGTGATTCGTTGAAAAGCGCTCTATCATTTTAATAAATGATTATTAATTATTACAGTTGAGTTCAAAAACAAATGACGGTAAAATCAATTACCATATAAAAACAATGATTGCAGTAACAATAAAACAATGGCAATGTAATACAATGAATTATAATAGAATTAAGCAAACAAT
This sequence comes from Acipenser ruthenus, assembly GCF_902713425.1. Lineage (NCBI taxonomy): Eukaryota > Metazoa > Chordata > Actinopteri > Acipenseriformes > Acipenseridae > Acipenser > Acipenser ruthenus. The sequence goes on from NC_081230.1 coordinate 4,078,479, forward strand.
TATAAAATCCATCAGTATTAGTACATCAGTACAACTTTCTATAGCTTTCCAAACCCTCCTACTACCTCTGTCCATACTTAAATCCCCCCCCCCCTTAACTAAAGAAGTACTACAGCACTGAACATACCTCAATTACTGTCCTGACCAGCACTGAACATACCTCAATTACTGTCCTAACCAGCACTGAACATACCTCAATTACTGTCCTAACCAGCACTGAACATACCTCAATTACTGTCCTAACCAGCACTGAACATACCTCAATTACTGTCCTAACCAGCACTGAACATACCTCAATTACTGTCCTGACCAGCACTGAACATACCTCAATTACTGTCCTAACCAGCACTGAACATACCTCAATTACTGTCCTAACCAGCACTGAACATACCTCAATTACTGTCCTGACCAGCACTGAACATACCTCAATTACTGTCCTAACCAGCACTGAACATACCTCAATTACTGTCCTGACCAGCACTGAATGGAGGGCAGATAACGGTCCCTTTGCCACATAGTGTGGAGAGCTGTCTCCTTTGGAATCCATTGAGAAAATAAAAAAACTCAACAGTCCAGGGACGAGATTTCTCTCACAACAATGCGTTTTCTATCAATAAAATAAGTTTAAAATAATAATTCTTAGTATAAATAATAGTAATAATAAAATGAGATGTTACAAAATAAATATAAAAGTGACCTTCAAGTGAAACGAAACTGTTGCGGATGATTAACATTACAATGTTGTAGCTAGGATGCATAGAATGTTGTCTCATATGATGTCACAATGATGTCATAAAGATATCACCATGAGGCTTACTGTAGGTTTAGGTTTTTGATGGCATGACAACCATTTGTTTTTGTTTAAAGTAGATCTAAGGCAAATTCCTATTGATGTAATTGTGTTCCATGGATTGTGACATCACCTCTGTTTGCATCCTTATATCTTTAATAATATTGCATCTTTATTGAATATAGCACCTGTGGGGATTAAAGACGAGGTCAGAAGTGGAGATTTCAATCAAGCTGTGTTTATTCTGAGATCTCAGGAGAAGTACAATTCAAGCAAATTGACAGAGTAGGTCTGCCCATAGACATCAAGCACTTCAATATATATATATATATATATATATATATAGTACAAGGGAAAAAACAATTCTAATTATTAGGCTAATTTCACTGTCTGCAGCCTTGAACTTTGTTCAGAAATTAGTTATTTTGGCTTTAACATTCCCCACACACAAATAAACACACACACACACACACACACACAAACACACATGCTGACTGCCTCGAGTGGTTTTGTAGTTAATCTCAGGGATTGCTGTCATACTGACTCGAGTGGTTTTGTAGTTAATCTCAGGGATTGCTGTCATGCTGACTCGAGTGGTTTTGTAGTTAATCTCAGGGATTGCTGTCATGCTGACCACTCCATCACTGCTGTCCTCCTCATCACTGCTGCCCTCCTCACTGCTCCCTACACCAGCAGCCCCAGCATAGCTTTTGGCCCTGTGTGGACACTTATAGAACAAATGGTTAGCACTCCCACACAAATCTCTTTCCTTTGCATTCTTTCGTGTTATGTCCCTTTTGGTTACAGTTCCTGCAAAAACAGTCCTTACAATCTTCAGCCTTGTGCCCCATCTCATTGCATTTCCTGCAAACTTCAGGCTGTCCAAAATAAAACAAATAGCCTCTATTCGATCCTATCGAGAAGGAGGAAGGCGGATGCCTCACCCCCTCATACCCCTTTTCACTAGGGCGGAACCTCACCCACACTCTCCAAGTCCCGTTCCACATCCCGAACTCGTCCAAAGATTTCTCTGGTGGCCTGACCACATTAACCTATTGTCCCAAAAAAGTAGACACATCTTCTGCAGGCACAAACGGGTTGTACATAAGCACATTCACCACCCTAACTTCTTGCCTAAAAAGCGCTTCAAAAACAAAATCCAAAAAAGGCTGCTTCTTTTCATTAGTCCTAAAACATTGCCAAACATCCCTACAATATTCTTCTGATTTAAAAGTTAAATAAAAAATTCCTCTTGCCTGAAAGTCCTGCAGACAGAACACTTTGTCGAGGTCCACCTTTATCCTTCTCAGCACTTGCTTGATGAAATCCTTCCTCAACATTTCTGGCGTTCCTTCCTTCTTCATTAAGCAAATAGTGTTCCTCAGACGAGGTCCCGGGGGCTTTGCTGCATTCTCCGCCATTCCTTTGCCTTCTCTTCCCCTTGAAAATCAAAGCTGCGGTCAGGCCACATACAAAGATCTGAGCCAAGAGGCTGAGAAGCGATGCCCACAATGGTTTTGCCCAAACGCCCCAGGCGCGGCTGCCCGCTGGAGCTGCCGGGGTACTTGCTTCTTGGACTGAGGGGAAAAATGGGAAAAAGAAAAAGAAAAAAAAGGTGCCAGGCTCCAGTTATTAACACGGCCGCCGCCGCTGTGCTCGTTCTGCTTTTAAACCCATGTCGAGCCCCACCCCGAGGGGCAGGGCTAGCCAAAAATTGCATTGAACTCATAAATGCTCCTCTCCATGGAAATCTTTAGTAAAATACACTTTTATTGAGATTTTATCATTTTTTTCCATTTACACCCATTCATTTCATTCATTTCACATTTCTTTTAAAGATGACATTCATGCATACAGACATACATTTTGTTTTAAAAGCATTTAAAATACATTTAAAAACACCAAGACAATCGTGCTTTGTACATGGTTAAAACAGACACAGATTAAAATCAACATGAAAAAAACCTGTGCTGCTTTAAAAGTGACTGGAAAAAAAGAACCATCTATCTAAAAAACCAGTGCTTGTGAGGGCCGGGGAGTGCTCTCTAAAAGTTCAAAAGTGAACATAAAACAAAACAATAAAACTATAGAAATAAAACAGGGACAGGAGAAAAGGGACAGTGTATAAAACAGTGAGTTAAAATTCTAAAATTTTAAAACACTTAAAATGTAACTTTTAATTGTTAACATTAAAAATCTTTTAGATACATAAACAAAACAAAACAAAATCAAATAAACCATTCAAAATAAATCAAATAAAAACACCGTGTAACAAATTATTTTTTTTTTTGGTTCCTGGGTAGTAAGTGTTATTTCCTAATTGCTTATGCCTCAAAAGTATAGAAAATGGCTATTATTCCCCACGAACTTTGCTTTTGTGACCAGGACAGTGATATTTTGAAATTTACCTATTTTCCAGAACATTCCAGATAGATTCAGTGCTGAGTAAACTTGGAGTAACTTCTAGAACTTTCTAGAACTTTCCAGTAATATAAATAGTAGTATAAATACAGGGGCCTTAAGCCCACCAGTTCAGTTTAGTTCCAGCTACCTAAGTGGATACATATCTGCATTTTTCTGAGATAGCATCAAGGTCATAGGAGACTTCAAAATGGTGGCATTCCTGATGGGTCTCCAAGGTGGTTTTACCAGGTTTCCCTGCTATCTTTGCCTTTGGGACAGTAGGGACACCAAGGCACACTACCACAGGCGGGACTGGCCACAGCGGACCGAGTTCTCTGTGGGGAGGAACAACGTCAAGTGGGAGCCACTGGTGGACCCCCGGAAGGTGCTGATGCCACCACTGCACATCAAATTGGGCCTTATGAAACAATTTGTTAGAGCTCTAGATAAGGAGTCGGCAGCCTTCAAGTACCTTCAAGACTTCTTCCCTAAGCTGTCTGAGGCAAAGGTCAAAGCCGGTTTCTTCGTCGGACCACAGATAAAGAAGATCCTGGAGTGCAATGAATTCCCCAAGAAGCTCACTAGTAAGGAGAAAGCGGCTTGGAACAGCTTGAACAGCAGTGGTTCGGGGCTTCCTGGGCAATCACAAGGCCAAAAACTATGTGGAGCTGGTTGAGACTCTGGTGAAGAACTACGGCACAATGGGCTGTAGGATGTCCCTCAAAGTCCATATCCTTGATGCTCATCTTGATAAATTCAAGAACATGGGAGCGTACTCGGAGGAGCAAGGCGAGCACTTCCACCAGGATATACTGGACTTTGAATGCCGCTACCAAGGACAGTATAACGAGAACATGAGGGGAGACTACATTTGGGGGCTGATTCGTGAAAGTGATTTACAGTATAATCGTAAATCTCGAAAAACTACTCACTTCTAAATCTTTTGTAGTCATTTGTGTATTACTTTTGTATAAATACATGTTAATTTGGATTTATATGTTGTTTTTTTCTGACTTTATGAGAACGAAAAGACACAAATTCGCCTGTTTTCTCATTGGAAATAGGTAAATTTCAAAATATCACTTTCCTGGTCACAAAAGCAAAGTTTGTGGTGAATAATAGCCATTTTCTATACTTTTGAGGCATAAGCAATTAGGAAATAACACTTACTACCCAGGAACCAACATTGTGTTACATAGTGAAATCCATAAAACTGAAACAAAAAGACTGCATAAAACCAGGGCACCGTTCAAAAAAGGTCATGCCAGCTAAAAAGGGCGGAATGCTGGCATGACAAAATAAATAAAAGGCTTAGCGGTGCCCCGTAGTCCCGCTCCTAGGAGCTAGCGGTTCCAGTTTTTTCCTTCATTCCATCTTCACGTCCTGAAGTCCGGCGATCCTCCACTCCGCGCAGGCCTTGTCCTTCCCGAGGGTCCGGATGTCCAGAATTACAAAGTCCTTGATAAGAGTTTGTGCCCTTCTGGTCGTGGTGATAGTGTCTAGCTCCTGCTTGTGGTAGACACAGACGTTACGGCCCTCCCACAGGATCTGCTTGACAACATTGATGACACGCCAAACGCACTTAGCTGTGCGGGTAGCGATTCCTCCCGCAGGACCATAGAGCACAGTCTCAGCGGTCATCTTGGCCGTGTCAGCAAACCTGTTTAGGAAGACAGAGACAGAGAGCCAGACACTACCAGCCACATCACACTCCCAGAAGATATGGGCTGGTGTTTCTCTCTTGCGGCACTTTGCATAGTCCCCTCCTGAACATGAATGCTCGAGTGGGGAGTGAACTGTGGACGGTGTTCCATGCTATATCCTTCTGGACATTACTGAGGCAGCTGTGAGACACATTCTCCCAGATTTTTTGGCTTTGGGCGAGGGAGAAAGTAGCTACTTTTTCAATTTCCTGGGAACCGGCAAGATATTTAGTTACAGCCTTGTATTCCCAGGAGGCCAATTTTGCTTTATCTAAGCCCAATTTATATATAGTGTCCCTTAAGGTTCTATAATACAATGGGGGGTCCCAGGAGTACGGCACGGTGTTATCAATAGTGCAGAGGCCCAAGGCCCTGAGACAGGTGGCAAAATAGAAACGATTCATGTAACATACCTTCCTGTCCAGGGCCTGGATGTTCTTGATAGTTTGCGTGAGCCCCTGCACTCGGGTGAGCTGCACGACGTCCGGGACCCCCTTACCTCCCTTCTTGTCGGCTTTACTCAAGGTGGCTCGCTTTACCCTCTCCATCTTGCTGCCCCAGATAAAGCAGTGGATAATGCGGTCCACCACTCTTTTGGTGGTCCTGTCTGGGGGAAAGATTTTTCCTACATAAGAGAGGATGGGGAACAGTATAGACTTGGTTATTAATACTCTACCCGTCATTGTTAAGGATCTTGTGCTCCATCCGCCAATCTTTTTACGGACCTGGTTAATGGCCGCCGGAAACCAGTTATATTGGTATCCCTACGAATTGCCTGCAGGAGGGGTTCAATGCACACGACATATAGCAGTGGGGATAGTGGGCAACCCTGTCTGACCCCTGACTGGATAGATATTTTACCAGTCAGGTGTCTGTTCACCAAGACTCGGGTACTAATGTTGGTATAAATAGTTTTAACCCACTCCCTAAGTCCAGGAGCGAATTTCATCTGGTCCATTACTTTGTACATATATTCATGGCTACCCTAACAAATGCCTTCTCCTGGTCAAGGTTGAACAGGCAGAGGGGATGGTTCCGTTCTCTAGAATAAGCCAGAATGTCCCTTGTTAACATTAAAATATCGGTGATGGACCTCCCACAAGCCTGGTCGGGGCCAATGACCAAAGGGAGGTGTACTTGTAGCCGGAGCATCAGAGCTTTGGCTAGTATCTTGTAGTCCATGCGAAGGAGGCTGATTGGGCGCCAATTCCGTAGCTCTTTAACTTCCCCTTTCTTATGAAGGAGAGTAATTACACTCTCCTGCATAGAAGGGCCCAACCGCTTCTCCCTGTAGACCGCTCTGTAGACCTCAGCTAAATGGACTTTAGCGTGTCCCAAAAAAGATGGTAATACACACCTGGGATGCCATCTGGACCTGGCATCTTACCGGTGTTCATTATTATTATTATTGATTTATTTATTAGCAGACGCCCTTATCCAGGGCGACTTACAACCGTAAGCAAATACATTTCAAGTGTTACAATACAAGTAATACAATAAGAGCAAGAAATTCAATAATTTTTGTTCAAGTGTGACAAACCACAATTCAATAATACAGCAGATAATAGTGATAGTTACATCAGGATATGATTAAATAGTTACAGTTACATCAGGATATGATTAAATACAAAATACAACAGGTTAAACACTTGGCAGATTACAGTATTCGGAAGTACAGGATTAAATGCTGTAAAATAGGGGGCAGATAAGAGCAAAATAAAGCACATTTAAATGAAGGGTGATAGTGTCCCAGTTCTACAGGTGCTGTTTGAAGAGGTGAGTGTTAAGGAGGCGCCTGAATGTGGTCAGGGACTGGGCAGTCCTGACATCTGTAGGAAGTTCATTCCACCACTGCGGAGCAAGGGTGGAGAAGGAGCGGGCTCTGGAGGCAGGGGAGCGTAGCGGAGGTAGAGCCAGTCTTCTAGTGCAGTCGGAGCGGAGAGGTCGGGTGGGGGTGTAGGGAGAGATGAGGGTCTGGAGGTAGCTGGGTGCAGTCTGGTCAAGGCATCTGTAGGCTAGTACAAGAGTCTTGAACTGGATGCGAGCGGTGATCGGGAGCCAGTGGAGCGAGCGGAGTAGTGGAGTAGCGTGGGCGAAGCGAGGCAGAGAGAACACCAGGTGGGCAGCAGAGTTCTGGATGAGCTGGAGCGGACGGGTGGCGGACGCAGGGAGGCCAGCCAGGAGGGAGTTGCAGTAGTCTAGGCGGGAGAGTACCAGGGCCTGGACCAGGAGCTGGGTAGTAGAGTTGGTGAGGAAGGGTCGGATTCTTCGTATGTTGCTGAGGAAGAATTGGCAAGTGCGTGCCAGCGTGGAGATGTGCTGGGAATAAGAGAGGCAGGGGTCCAGGGTGACTCCAAGGTTCTTAGCGGAGGAAGAGGGAGAGAGTGTGGTAGATTCCAGAGGAACAGAGATAGAGAGATCAGAGGAGGGGGAGGAGGAGGGAAAGAAAAGGAGGTCAGATTTAGAGAGGTTGAGTTTGAGGTGATGCGAGTGCATCCAGGAGGAAATAGCAGACAGACAGGTAGAGATACGGGAGGAGATGGTGGAGTCAGAGGTGGGGAAGGAGAGGAAAATCTGAGCATCATCAGCATAGAAATGGTATGAGAAACCATAGGATGCGATGAGGGGGCCCAGGGAGCGGGTGTAGAGAGAGAACAGGAGAGGACCCAAGACTGACCCTTGGGGGACTCCAGTTAAGGGAGGGTGAGGTGGGGAAGTTGCTCCACGCCAGATTACCTGGTAAGTGCGGTTGGAGAGGTAGGAGGAGAACCAGGCCAAAGCAGTGCCAGAGATCTCCAGGTCAGCAAGAGATGACAGTAGAATAGAGTGATCAACAGTGTCAAAGGCAGCAGAGAGGTCGAGGAGAATTAGGACAGAGGAGAGAGAGGCAGCTCGGGCACACTTAAGTGAGTTGGTGACAGACAGGAGGGCGGTTTCAGTGGAGTGAGCAGAGCTGAAGCCAGATTGGAGAGGGTCAAGCAGAGAGTGGTTGGACAGGAAAGCAGAGAGCTGGCGGTGTACAGTCTGCTTGAGGATTTTGGAGAGGAAGGGTAGGAGGGAGACAGGACGGTAGCTCTGGAGGGAGGTGGGGTCGAGGGTAGGTTTTTTGAAGAGGGGAGTGATAGAGGCTTTTTTGAAGGCAGAGGGAAAGATACCAGAAAGTAGAGAGGTGTTGAGGAGGGAGGAGATGAAGGGGAGTAGAGCAGGAGCAGCAGCTTGAAAGAGGTGATTGGGGAGGGGGTCCAAGGAAACGTGGTGGGTTTGTGACCCTGGAGCAGGGAGGAGAGGTCAGAGTCTGAGAGGGGCAAGAAGGTGGAGAAGGAGGGCGAGTTAGTAGGGGATGTAGTGGGTGTAGGGGTTGGAGCAGAAGGGGGTGCGGGGGAGGGAGAGGTGTTAAAGAGTTTGCGGATATCTGAGATTTTAGAAGAGAAGAAGGAGGCAAAGTCATCAGGGGAGAGAGAGGAGGGAGGAGGAGGGGGGGAAGGTTTAAGTTTACGTGGGTTGTTAGTGGAGGCTTGGATTACAGATTGGAAATAAGCACATTTAGCAGAGGAGAGAGTAGAGGAGAAGGAGGAGAGGAGAGTGCGGTAAACGTCTAGGGCAGCAGGGAGTTTGGTTCTCTTCCATTTCTTTTCAGCAGATCGCAGTGTGATTCTTGCCGAGCGGAGCGCAGAGGAGAGCCAGGGATGGGGAGGGGAGGGGCGAGCAGGTCGGGAGGTGAGGGGACAGAGGGAGTCGAGGGAGGAGGTGAGTGAGGAGAAGAGGGTGGAGGTAGCAGAGTCTACGGAGAGTTGTGAAAAGGAGTCGATAGGAGAGAGGTGAGAGAGAGCAGTGGAGGCAAGGACAGAGGGGGAGAGAGATCGGAGGTTACGGCGAGAGGTGACAGTGGGGGTAGGAGGAGCAGGGAGAGGGGGAGAGACAGAGAAAAAGAGATGAAATAGTGATCAGAGAGGTCCAGGGGGGTGACAGAGAGGGTGGAGGGGCAGCAGGCCCTGGAGAAGGTGAGGTCCAGTTGAAAGCCAGCTTTGTGTGTAGGAGGGGATGGAGAGAGACAGAAGTCGAAGGAGTGAAGGAGAGGGAGGAATCCAGCAGAGTGGCTGGGGTTGGAGAGATGGATGTTGAAGTCACCCAACAGGACAGTCGGGGCAGACAGAGAGGGGAGGGAGGAGAGTAGATAGTCTAGTCCATCCAGAAAGTGAGTGAGAGGCCCAGTCTTGCACAGCCTTAGGCCCATTTCGTAGATCTCATGACAACTCAGCTCCTTTGATAAAACAAGCAAGTTCCTAGCTCTATAGAGAGCCTCTTTAAAACAGTTCACCGCACACCAGAGCTGCCATGATCCTTTCTGTTTCTTCTTTGGCCCGTACCGAACCAGTTGCTCCCCCACAGGGATCTCCTCCATCAACACAGCCAACAAGGGGGTCGCCTTCTTCCACAGCCGTCTGGCAGCCTCACACTCCCACAGCAGGTGACGCGATGTCTCTTCAGCCCCACAGCCCTGAAAAGGGCATCTAGGGGACTTCCCCATGCCTCGAGCGTACATGACCGCTCTCACCGGTAATATTTAGTGAACTACTTGCCAGGCCAGGTCTTTATGTCGGTTCATCAGGACAGGATGGGCATCATTCCTCCACGCCTTACCAGGGTCTCCTAGGGATTCCCTCAAAGGGCACGTATCCTCCCTCCCCTGAACAAAATCAAAACATTTTTTAGGTTTTAAAAACAAATCTTTATCAATATTCTCCAGCTGTCTCTTTTTTAAAAACTTTTTAAACACAGCATAAATGAGTGGCATATCAAATGCAGTGGGCACAGTCAATGGAATCTTTAATATTCCTAGAAATCTTAAGTATGAACCCAGAAAAAATCTAACAAACAGCGCCCCTTTACATCTATTGCTTAATACCATTTCCAAGTGTCTACTAAAACTGTGTATAAATAAAAACAATTACAGGTCAGGTATCCCTTTACCCCCCTTCTCTACTCCCCTGCATACTACCTCCCTCTTCAGCCGCTCCCACTTGGACCCCCAGAAAAAAAGAAAAATCTGTCTCTTCAAACAGGCAATCACAGACCTAGTGGGTGGAAAGACCACCCCCACATATAGCAGCAGAGGAAGGATCACAGCCTTCACCACCAGCACCTTCCCCTCCAGAGACAAGGACCTCAGCCCCTAGAGACCCAGCTTCTGCCCGACCCTCTTCGTGACGTCCACCCAATTGCTGTGACCAGATCCTGTGACACCAATTTTCACACCTAAAATTTTAATAAAATCAGTTTTCACACATAACCCAACCTCAGGCACACTCTCCCACTCTCCAAAATACATGCATTTTGACTTCCCCCGGTTCAGTTTGGACCCAGAGGCCGTACAAAAACATTCACACTGAAACAAAGCTCTCTTAATTGCACGTTCATTCACACACAACACATTCACATCATCCACATATAATAGAACCTTTACCTCAGCTCCTCCGCCCCCAGGGATAGCAAGCCCCCTGATCACCTTGTCCTTGCGGAGGGCCTGCGCGAAAGGTTCCATACAACAAATAAAAAGCAATGGGGACAGCGGACAGCCCTGTCTTACTCCACACTTAACATCAATTTGACCGGATAGCTTCCCATTTATACTGATCCTACTTCCTATATCACTATAGAGAAGACTTACCCACTTAAAAATTTTATTTGTAAACCCCATTTTCTCCAACACTCTGAGCATAAACTCATGAGAGATTCTGTCATATGCCTTTTCCAAATCCAAATTCAACAGACATACCGGCACCTTACGGTCCTGCGCAAAAAGGACTGAATCTCTCAGTAGGATCAGACTGTCCGTGATCTTCCGCCCTGGAACACCACAGGTCTGGTCTAAGTGAACAACATCAGCAATCACTGATCCCATTCTAAGAGTTAAAATCTTTGCAAAACACTTAGTCAACTTAATCAACATAGTCAACATTTAAGAGGGTCAAAGGCCTCCAGTTCTTCAAATCCTCCTTCACATTTTTTTTTTAAAAACCAGGGTAATGATCCCCTGCCTAAAAGACAAGAGCATCGTCTCTTTAACAATAATTTCATTAAAAACATCCAAAATATCAGGAACAATCATCTCCCAAAATGCCATATAAAACTCTCTCGGAAGGCCGTCCCCACCAGGAGTCCCATCCCATCTTTGAAGGACCCCATGGCAGCAGCAACCTCCTGCAGGGAGATCTTGCCATCAAGGTCAGTGACCTTCGAGGCCGCCCCCTCTACAGAGCAGTACCTCCTCAACCACGTGCACACGTCCTCCTCTGTAACAGCCTCAGAGCACATCCTTACTACCACCGTTCTCCTGGATAAATCAGTCAGAGTACTTACTTCATACTTTTTTAACAACTCATGCTGCCCCATCCTAGAAAAACCATCACAACACCGTTTAAGCAATGCCTCCGTCATAAAACTCACATCCCAGGTACTACCCCTGCTAAAAGTAATTATACAATTCAAGTCTGTTGGCTTGAAACCTAGCACCTTCTGTAACACAGCCCTAGAAAACTCCAACCTGTCCAACTCCACTTTCTCATCCCCTTCTCTATAAAGCCTTCTCACTGCAACCCGAACGCAGTTAAAGCGCCGGCCCGATGACCGTGAGGTTGACATCTCACAAAATATAACTTAAATATCACAACAAAAAAAATACAAATAAAAAAAAACTAAAAGAAAGAACAGATAAGGAGCCCCCAAAGGGTCCTCCTTACCTGCTGTCTCAAGGCTGCTTTCACGAAGTCCTTCCTCCGCTCTCTAGTTTCACCAGCACCTATTCCAAAAGAAAAAAGCCAACAAGCAGCCTTGTCACCGTACCAACAGGCAATCCTGTCACCGTTTACTATACCAAACCAGTAGACAATACTACTCCCGTTTTCCAAGCGATCGCAACTCAGATCCTATGCTGCGGTCAGGCCACATACATATGATCTGAGCCAAGAGGCCGAGAAGCGATGCCCACAATGGTTTTGCCCAAACGCCCCGGGCGCGGCTGCCCGTCGGAGCTGCCGGGGTACTTGCCCTCTTGGATTGAGGGGAAAAATGGAAACAAGAAAAAAATGAAAAAGAAAAAAAGGTGCCAGGCTCCAATTGTCGAGCCCCACCCCGAGTGGCAGGGCTAGCCAAAAATTGAATTGAACTCATAAATGCTTCTCTCCATGGAAATCTTTAGTAAAATACTCTTTTATTGAGATTTTACTTTTTTTACATTTACACCCATTCATTTCATTCATTTTACATTTCTTTTAAAGATGACATTCATGCATACAGACATACATTTTGTTTTAAAAACATTTAAAATACATTTAAAAACACCAAGACAATCGTGCTTTGTACATGGTTAAACAGACACAGATTAAAATCAACATGAAAAGAATCTGTGCTGCTTTAAAAGTGACTGGAAAAAAAGAACCATCTATAAAAAACCAGTGCTTGTGAGGGCCGGGGAGTGCTCTTTAAAAAAGTTCAAAAGTGAACATAAAACAGAACAATAAAACTATAGAACTAAAACAGGGACAGGGGAAAAGGGACAGTGTATAAAACAATGAGTTAAAATTCTAAAATTTTAAAACACTTAAAATGTAACTTTTAATAGTTAACATTAAAAATCTTTTAGATACATAAACAAAACAAAACAAAATCAAATAAACCATTCAAAATAAATCAAATAAAAGTCCATAAAACTGAAACAAAAAGACTACATAAAACCAGGGCACCGTACAAAAACGGTCATGCCAGCTAAAAAGGGCGGAATGCTGGCATGACAAAATAAATAAAAGGCTTAGCGGTGCCCCGTAGTCCCGCTCCTAGGAGCTAGCGGTTCCAGTTTTTTCCTTCATTCCATCTTCACGTCCTGAAGTCCGGCGATCCTCCACTCCACGCAGGCCTTGTCCTTCCCGAGGGTCCGGATGTCCAGAATTACAAAGTCCTTGATAAGAGTTTGTGCCCTTCTGGTCGTGGTGATAGAGTCTAGCTCCAGCTTGTGATAGACACAGACTTTACGGCCCTCCCACAGGATCTGCTTGACAACATTGATGACACGCCAAACGCACTTAGCTGTGCGGGTAGCGATTCCTCCCGCAGGACCATAGAGCACAGTCTCAGCGGTCATCTTGGCCGTGTCAGCAAACCTGTTTAGGAAGACAGAGACAGAGAGCCAGACACTGCCAGCCACATCACACTCCCAGAAGATATGGGCTGGTGTTTCTCTCTTGCGGCACTTTGCATAGGGGCATGTTTCTACTTGGGCTAGTCCCCTCCTGAACATGAACGCTCGAGTGCGGAGTGAACTGTGGACGGTGTTCCATGCTATATCCTTCTGGACATTACTGAGGCAGCTGTGAGACACATTCTCCCAGATTTTTTGGCTTTGGGCGAGGGAGAAAGTAGCTACTTTTTCAATTTCCTGGGAACCGGCAAGATATTTAGTTACAGCCTTGTATTCCCAGGAGGCCAATTTTGCTTTATCTAAGCCCAATTTATATATAGTGTCCCTTAAGGTTCTATAATACAATGGGGGGTCCCAGGAGTACGGCACGGTGTTATCAATAGTGCAGAGGCCCAAGGCCCTGAGACAGGTGGCAAAATAGAAATGATTCATGTGACATACCTTCCTGTCCAGGGCCTGGATGTTCTTGATAGTTTGCGTGAGCCCCTGCACTCGGGTGAGCTGCACAACGTCCGGGACCCCCTTACCTCCCTTCTTGTCGGCTTTACTCAAGGTGGCTCGCTTTACCCTCTCCATCTTGCTGCCCCAGATAAAGCGGTGGATAATGTGGTCCACCACATTTTTGGTGGTCCTGTCTGGGGTAAAGATTTTTCCTACATAAGAGAGGATGGGGAACAGTATAGACTTGGTTATTAATACTCTACCCGTCATTGTTAAGGATCTTGTGCTCCATCCGCCAATCTTTTTACGGACCTGGTTAATGGCCGCCGTCCAGCTCTGGGCCCCCAAGCTATTGTTCTCGAAAATCAGGCCCAGAATCTTGATTTTGTCCTTTTTGACTGGGTACATGTATGACAGTTCCCTATCTACCTGCCAATTTTTAGACACGTAGACTTTGCTCTTGGACTTATTAATCACTGCCCCGGTCGCCGTGCAGTACTTATCAAGGATATTACTAATCCGAGGTACCGACGATGTGTTGGTGCAAATGAGTGACACATCGTCCATATATGCTGTTGTTTTGACCTGGACCCCGTTGGATCCAGGCAGCTGGAAACCAGTTATATTGGTATCCCTACGAATTGCCTGCAGGAGGGGTTCAATGCACACAACATATAGCAGTGGGGATAGTGGGCAACCCTATCTGACCCCTGACTGGATAGATATTTTACCAGTCAGGTGTCTGTTCACCAAGACTCGGGTACTAATGTTTGTATAGATAGATTTAACCCACTCCCTAAGTCCAGGAGCGAATTTCATCTGGTCCATCACTTTGTACATATATTCATGGCTTACCCTAACAAATGCCTTCTCCTGAACAAGCAGAGGGGATGGTTCCGTTCTCTAGAATAAGCCAGAATGTCCTTTGTTAACATTAAAATATCGGTGATGGACCTCCCTGGGACACCACAAGCCTGGTCGGGGCCAATGACCAAAGGGAGGTGTACTTGTAGCCGGAGCATCAGAGCTTTGGCTAGGATCTTGTAATCCACGCAAAGGAGGCTGATTGGGTGCCAATTCCGTAGATCTTTAACTTCCCCTTTCTTATAAAGGAGAGTAATTACACTCTCCCGCATAGAAGGGCCCAACCGCTTCTCCCTGTAGACCGCTCTGTAGACCTCCGCTAAATGGACTTTTAGCGTGTCCCAAAAAAGATGGTAATACTCACCCGGGATGCCATCTGGACCTGGCGTCTTACCGGTGTTCATGGTCTTAACCACCGGGGTGAGCTCCTCCAGCGTGAGTTCTGGGTCCTTCTCCTCCTCTTCCTCGTCCCGCTCTGAGTCAGGCTCCAACTGGCTCAGGAACCACTCTATCAGGGTGTCATCTGTAGCTTTGATGTTATATAGGTCCCTGTGATAGAGAGAGAAAGGATCGATGCTGTAAATCTCCCTCCCGATTAGAGCCAGCATTCACCCCAGAGCACGCCCCTCACCACTCGGCACAACACCGCACAGCGCACGCACCACGATCCCCGGAGGAAAAGAGCACAGTTTTCGTGCACGGAGGATTGTGGCTAACGGCCACTTTTAACCTTTTTGTTATTTTGCCCCAATACCATCGATTGGTAGAGGGGCTTATTATTATTTCGTTTTTGTATTACTTTTTTAACTTTCTTTTGGATTGTAATAAATATTGTTATTATTGGGAAACGGCAGCCTGGACATTATACTCTTTTTGCACTGCACCAGTCATCCTTACCACAGTCCCTATAGAAGTTCTCTACCACTTTTTTCACTCCCTCACTATCCTCTACTATCCTCCCACTGCTGTCGAGCATGGAGGACATCAAGTGCCGCTTCTCCCTCGTTTTCTGGAAGAAGAAGCGGGTACACTTTTCGTCTTCCTCCATTTTTTGCACTTTTGCATTGTGCATGACCTTTCGTTGTTCCTCCCTACAAAGCACTGAAAGATCTAGCTTGGTCTGGGCTATCTCGTCGCTTACAGGGAACCCCCGAAGCTGAAGCAGGCTCAGACGCTGGAGGGCAGCATTCAGGTGTTTATATTTGGCCCTCCTTTCTTTTGCTTTCCTCTTGCCTGCTGCTATGAAATAACCCTTAGTTCTCATTTTGACCATCTCCCACCACTCTATAGGGGAGTTGAATAGGTCACGCAAAGTGGTCCACTCAACAAGCCTGCTCTTATAGGCTGCAGCTATGGAGGGGTCGTCGAGTAAGGAGGTGTTTAATTTCCAGACCCCTGACCCCATCTGGGAGGTCTGAGGGACCTGCAATGTTACCTGCAGGAGCCTATGGTCAGAGAAGAAGACGGCCTGGGTGTCTACTGCCGTCTTCGTAAGGGAGCTGGTATGCAGGACGAGATCTATACGGGAGAAGGAGGTCCCAGATGAGCTCACCCAGGTAAAGGGAGGCACCAGGTCCTTACCTGCATCACACAGGGAGAAATCAGATATTACTACTACTATCTACTAGAGCGGTCGTTGCGTGGCCTGCTCCGGTCTACGTCCCTTAGAGCACAATTGAAGTCACCCGACACGATGACGGGTAGGTTCCCCAGCAGGAGTGGACGCAGCTGTGGAAAAAATTGAACTCTTTCGTTTTGGTTAGTGGGTGCGTAGACATTGACCAGTCTGAGGGGAGTGTAGTTGTATGTCACGTCCACGCTCAGAATTCTACCAGGTTCTACCTCCCTGCTGCTGCGGGAGGTAATAAATGGGTTTTTAAACAGGATACCTACTCCGTCGGCTCTGGCTATGTTGGAGCCCGACCAGAAGGAGTCCCCCAGGGTCCCACTCTCCTTCAGGTCCCTATAATCAGGGCTCGACGAAATACCACACTCCTGCAGAAAGATGATATCTGCTTTCAAGTTAGCTAGATAGTTTAGTACATCAAATCTTTTTTGTGTCTCCCTGATGCTCCTGACATTAACAGACACACATATCAGGGTCATCAGGGCAGCTAACAAGAAAAGGAGTCGCTGCGTCCACCCCATAGCGACTATGATTGGGAGGTCGGGACACTCTTCCTACTCTTAGCTCTACGCTTGCTTCGAGGGGGCTTGGGCTTATTTGCAACTCCCATCACCCCTGAGAAGGTACTCACTGCTGCCTCGATCAAGAAGGCACCGTCTTTGTATTCACAGTACGTGGAGTTGTTTGGGCTATTCAACTCCCCACAAGGTAAGTCTGGTGGAACTTGCTCAGGGCCCCTCGGAACGTGTGGATCAGCTTTGTCCTCGGGGGGGGGTTATGACAGACAGCCTTCTTTGGCTGTTACCGTCTGTTGAATTGGAGCTGTTAGCCGACTTCTGGCTTACCGCGTCCAGGGGTATTCCCATGTTCTCCAGTGCTGTATCTAGGAGGACCTCTAGGGGGCCCCTGGTTTTGCCCATACAAGGGAGGGGGTCAAGGATGCTTTGAAGGGAGGCCCTTCGCTTGAAGAGGGTCATTGCTACCAAGGTACTGCTGATCAGGGGAGGTGTTGACCCTGACCTCTCCCTTGGGCATTAGTGAACACCTCTTCTGCAAGGTGTGCTAGGGTTTGTGTTAATGACTGGGAAGGCTGGCTGGGGATGCCCTGGCTGGCTGCTACCTGCCCACTAGGCGGCAGTGTAGCCATCCCACTCGCCTCCGTCTCTGCCTGCGAGGGCAAGACTGGGGACTTTGTGTGGACATTAGCTGGTTTTGGATCTATGGGGGCCACCTGCAACTTGCTGTCTTTGGTCTTTATCTTCTTTCTTTTCCCCCCCTCGTCTCTACCCTTTCTTTTCCCCACCCTCGGCTGGTTCTTCACTCCCTTCCCCTCCTTCTCACTCTCACTTTCACTGTCGCTTTCGCTTTCCTCCCCCACGGACTCAGTCCTTATGGCGTCATAACGAGAGCCGAGGGGGAGTGCTGGCGCTGAGAGGGCCCTACTCAGGTGGGGGCCGCTGCTGGGTCCGGGCTCCCTCCCTGCCTTGTGTTCTGTATCAGAGGAGCTACTGGAGGAGCTAGTGGAGTAGCTGTTGTACTCTCTCTCTGGGCTGGGGGAAGGGGTCCTCGTAAAACAGGACATGTCTCGGGGGCGGGGGGGAGAGGAGGGTGCTGGTGATGATGGTGGTGCTGGAGTCTGGGTTTTGGATGCTGTTGGTGGTGATGTGGACTGATCTTTGTTACTTGCTCCCTCTTCCTGCTCAGGCCTAGGCTTGTTGGTATCTGCCTTGCTGGCTCTGGCCATGTTGGCATAGGAAGAGGGGCAGTCCTTAAACAGGTGCCCCTTCTTTACACAAATTGCACTGCCTCTCTTCTCTGCAGTGGCTGGTCTCGTGGGGGGCGCCGCAGTTCCTGCACTTGACTACAGTACATGCGGCCACCAGGTGTCCTAATTCCCCACATTTCCTGCAGAGTTTTGGCATCCCATTATAGAATACCAGCCCTCTGTTGGGCCCTAACACTATGGAGTTTGGAATGTGGCGGACGCCTCCAATGCCCGATGGATCAATATTGAGGTGTACCAGCCACTTTCTGGCTCCTGTCCAAACCCCATCTTTGTCAGTAATTTTCCTCCCTTCTGATGACACCCTCCCATAGCGGTTAAGCCATGTTGTAATGTCATAGTCGCTAACAGCCTCATTGAAAAATTGGACAGTAACAACTTTCATTTCTCTGTCTGTCAGTGCATCCACACAAAATTCTTTGTATAGAGCGAGATATTTATTCTCCCCCCAAAAGGACCACATTTCTTGTAATTTTTGGGGGTTCCTAAAACTGACCTCAAACACTTCCCTGGCAATTTCACCAAACAATTCAAGTCAGAAGGGGAAAAACCCATACCCCTCTGAAGAATGGTCCGGCTGAACTCCAGTCTCGTCAGTCCTGGTTCCGTTTCCTCTTGCTGGTTTCTTGTGAAGCGCACCGCATTGTGCCTCCTGGTCTCCTGGGTTGGCCGGAACGCCATTGTTCAGCTGGCTACTCCGATTGGGGTGGGAGAAGCCTCTGGACGTCCGTGTTGTCTCTCTCTGCGGAAAAGAGACAACGTAAGCAGCAAATCTGGGCAGTTGAAGGAACTATTACTTTAGTCCCTGAGGAGATGGTCGCCTCGCAAGAGGGACCCCCTCCCCAGGTGAACGGTGTCCTTCCCTGGCGGAGTAGGGGGCGCTGCTTGGCACCGAGACCATGCAGGAAGAATCGTGGCTGTGACGCCTCCTGTGCCGCTGTGCTCATACTGCTTTTAAACCCATGTCGAGCCCCACCCCAAGGGGCAAGGTTCAAATTGCATTGAACTCATAAATGCTCCTCTCCACGGAAATCTTTAGTAAAAGGCGAAAGATTTATTCGAACTGAAGAGAAGCCAGAGTGTGGCTTAACTTGGAGACCAGCTCTTCCGGCCGGCCCAAAGGCCTTCTCCTCTACCCGGCGGCAAGGCCAAACAAAACAAAACAAAACAGGGAACTCTTCCCAAAACACAAGTGCCGTTCGGTCCCGGCAAAGGGGCGCTTTGCTGCTGCTGCTGCTGCCGCCTTGAAAGTGAGGGCTCCTTGCACCACTAAACAGCTGCGTTTCTGCTTTACCGCTGCGCTCATCCTCCTCCTCCCACGAGCGCAAGGCCTTCTGGGTACACTGGCCTGCCTGCCTTATTTGGAACAAAAAAAAAAAGAGCGGGAAAAAATACAACCCAGAAAAAGGGAGAGGCTCTTGCGCTCTCTCGTTCTCTCTCTCTCTTACTCTCTCTCATTCTCTCTCTCTCATTCTCTTTCTCTCTCATTCTCTCTCTCAATCATTCTCTCTCTCTCTCATTCTCTCTCTCTCATTGTCTCTCTCTCTCTCTTTCTCGCGACTTTGGACTCGCGCCGGGCCCTTCCTGTGGATCGCCCCAGCTGCGGCTTGCGTCGGCTCCGTCAAGAGCCAGCGTGTTGCCTCGGCCGGTGCCTAGCAGCTAACTTAGAACTGGTGCTGACCAGGGGAATCCGACTGTTTAATTAAATCAAAGCATCGCGAAGGCCTGTGGTGGGTGTTGACGCGATGTGATTTCTGCCCAGTGCTCTGAATGTCAAAGTGAAGAAATTCAATGAAGCGTGGGTAAACGACGGGAGTAACTATGACTTTTGGCAGTTGGAGACTGATTACAATCGGTTCAATGGTCCTGAGGCTGAGAAGGTGGATGAAAACGTCATCAGGATCATCAAGAGCTCTTATCAGAAATGCACCACTTCGATTGAACTGGAAGGGAATAAGTCTCTGCCAATTGAGATGAAGATCGGCGTGAAGTAAGGGGATCCGATGTCACCGCTACTGTTCAATTTGGCAATGGATCTGTTGATCAATGCCCTTGAATCAATGGGCCAAGGATATACAATCAATGGGAACAGATTGGTAACACTGGCATTTGCGGATGATCTGATCCTGGTGAGTGAGTCATGGGATGGAATGGAGAAAAACCTGGTTATCCTGGAGTCCTTCTGTAGTCTTTCCGGACTGGTCGCACAAGCCAAGAAGTGCTATGGGTTCCTCATAACACCTACACACTATTTGTATACAATGAACAACTGTAGACCATGGAATATCGTGGGGAATGAGTTGAACATGATCACACCAGGCGAATCTGAACATTATCTGGGCACAAAGATTGATCCTTGGGTCGGCATTGTAAAGGCCGATATGATACATCAGCTACAGGAGTGGATGGGGAGGATAGACCAGGCACCGCTGAAACCATCTCAGAAGCTCGTCATACTTAGAACGTATACCATTCCCCGTCTCATATACCTCGCTGACCACACTGACTGCAAGGCCAATAGCCTGAAAGCTGTTGATATGCTTATCAGGGCAGGAGTAAAGAAATGGTTGCATCTTCCGACATCCATATGTGATGGTATTATATACTCGAGGATTAGAGATGGAGGGTTGGGTGTTTTAACATTGGCGAGCTTAATACCTTCAATACAGAAGGTTGCAGCGAATTGCCGACTCCAGCGACAGGGTGATCCGCAGCTTGGCAACGACAGAAGAGGCCCAAGAGAAACTGCAGAAGTTGTGGACAGGAGCAGGGGGGCAGTTGAAAGTACCCCAAACCTGCGAAACCCAACAAGGTTGGCTGAACCCCTTGGAGGTGACGGGGTGCAAGGAACAACCGCACAAAAGCCCAAATATCTTTTGCCCACTTGATGGAGACAGGACGAATTCCTGACATGGTGCGGACTCCCGGTGCAAGGTATGGGTATACAACTGTTCTGGAACGACCCCATTAGCAACAACTGGTTACGGAATCAACACGGAGTCCAACAAAAACATTTCATAGCCGCAATGCAACTCAGAGCTAATGTGTACCCTACCAGGGAATCCTTGAACAGAGGCCGGGTGGGCGCACAGTCATCTTGTAGGAAATGTTCAGCAAGACTGGAATCTTGCTCGCATATCCTGGGGCAATGTCCATCTGTCCAGGGGGCCAGGATCGCCCACCACAACAAGATCTGCAACATACTAGCAGATGAAGCATCAGCCTTGGGATGGAAAGTGTATAAGGAGGCTAACCTAAGGAATACAGAAGGAGAACTGAGGAAGCCAGACCTTACATTCACAAAATCAACAAGATCTCTGGTCATAGATGTCACAGTAAGATTTGAATGTGCTGCCGACACCCTGGAAAATGCTGCCAAAGAGAAAGTACAGTACTACTCAGTACTCAATAGGCAGATTCAGAATCTATCCAATTCCACTGAGATCAAGTTCTTTGGATTTCCAATGGGAGCAAGAGGGAAATGGCCGTCCATTAATAACATTGTGTTGGCTGAAATGGGGATACCTGAAAATAGAAGGATCTCTCTAGCAAAATTGCTCAGCCGTAGAACTCTCCTGTACTCGCTCGACATATTGGCAATGTTCTGTGGGAACAGTGAGGTATACAATTTTTCAATTACCACTCAAACGTTTGAGTGGTAATTGAAAAATTGTAATTAGTCATTGTCGTACAATTAAACCTGTACCCGAATAATAAAGTCGAGGGAATCTCGTAATGATTAAAACGACATGCAAGTCTTTTAGTATGACATGTGGATGAGCCACTGAACTCGGAATGGTAACTTACCACCCGGTAAGCGAGCAATTAATAGCCAAATGCCTCGTCATCTAATTAGTGACGCGCATGAATGGATGAACGAGATTCCCACTGTCCCTACCTACTATCTAGCGAAACCACAGCCAAGGGAACGGGCTTGGCAGAATCAGC
Source organism: Acipenser ruthenus (assembly GCF_902713425.1). Classification (NCBI taxonomy): domain Eukaryota; kingdom Metazoa; phylum Chordata; class Actinopteri; order Acipenseriformes; family Acipenseridae; genus Acipenser; species Acipenser ruthenus. The sequence goes on from NC_081230.1 coordinate 4,100,232, forward strand.
GGGAAAAGAAGACCCTGTTGAGGATGACTCTGTGCCACCAGTGGCACACCCATAGGTTGGTATTGGTTTCCAGACCCTTTTGACTATTGCAATGTAATTTGAAGTTAGCATAATGTTTAGGGAGATCATTTAATGCATTTTACGTTATTACTTTTCAATTTTATACTTTTTGACAAAATTAGCTATTTTTACCATTGTAGAGAAAATCCCTTTAAATTTAGTGAAACAACCAAATCAAACAATTCTGTTATTCCTGTGTTGTTAAGAACCTTGTTACTATCATGTGTGTTGCATTTTTGTTCATTGAAGAGATATTTTACATTATTTATATTTAATATTAAATATGTACTTTTTCTCTCTTTATTCTTAACAATTTTGTAATTTTTGTCAGTCCTGGTTTAGCCCTGTTTGCTGTTCCTAATATTCTGGCCATTCTCCTTGCAAATATTCTGGAGGATTTCAATGGAAAATCGAAAATTATGTAAGAACCGAGTGTGGAAGTTGAGACGTGCATGAGGGATCCAAGAATAAGTGCTCTTCCCTGGGTCACCATTGAGTTACATGACCAGAGACACAATAGTGCTATATAACCAGTCACCATTGAGTTACATGACCAGAAACACAATACTGCTAAATAACCAGTCACCATTGAGCTACATGACCAGAGACAGAATTAAGCTACATGACCATAGTTAGAACTGAGCTACATGACGAGACCCAGAATTAAACTACATGACCATAGTTAGAATTGAGCTACACGACCAGAGTCACCATTGAGATGCATGACCAGAGACAGAATTAAGCTACATGACCATAGTTAGAATTGTGCTACATGACCAGAATCACCTTTGAGCTACATGACCAGAGACAGAATTTAAGTAAATGCTTAAGTTTGCAGTGAGAATGGGGGAGAATTGCCACTGCTGACCAAGTTCCCCCACTCTCACAACATTTTGAATTACTGTTATATCATTGTCTACTTGTTGTCCAGGCTTGATAAGTTCTACATTACTCTACATACTGAACTGGATATTATCCTTGTGTTAATTCTCATTTCGCTGGAATATTGAGAGATATGGAAACACCAGTTGCTGGACGGTCAGGGTTAGGGTTGGTGTAACTGCTGGAGCTAGGGTTAGGGTTAGTGTAACTGCTACAGCTAGGATTAGGATTGATAGAACTGCTGGAGCTAGGGCTATTGCTTGAGTAATGTTTTTTGTTAATTGAATAGTTATTATCATTTGTTAATTTTTAATATTAAATTTGAACTTTTTCTCTCTTTATTCTTAATATTTATGTGGTGTTTTCCAGTCCTATTATAGCCCTTTAGACATGATGGGAGACTTTTGTAGTCATTTTTGTATTACTTTAGTATAAATACATGTTAATTTGGATTCATATGTTGTTTTTTTCTGACTTTATGTGAACGAAAAGACACAAATTCGCCCGTTTTCTCTTTGGAAATAGGTAAATTTCAAAATATCACTGTCCTGGTCACAAAAGCAAAGTTTTATTGGAGCTCTTGAAGCCGAACAGAGAAGCTGAGTGAATAGAAAGATCTCATGAGCAGGTAGGAAAATGATTGATAATATCTTGGCAGCGCTGTGAGAGAAATGACCTGCAGTGAGCGAGGCAATGAAGTGTAGAGATTAGCGTTGGAGCACGAAATGACGGGGTCTGAGCGTTTACTAGAAAAAGAAAAACACTAGACAGCAAAGGTGCAAGTGATCAGGGCTTAAATAGAAAATATATACTAATTAACAGCATATCAGAAAATTAGAAGCCCCCAGCCCCACACCCCCTGAACCACGCAAGCTAACATTTAATTCCTGCCTTCATAGGTTTCATCAAATGGTTCTGATGGAAAAAGTGTTCATCACAAGTAACAAATTCTTATTACTTAAAAGTTAATTATTTCTTGGCTGTGTACATCACGCTCAACTTTGAATTGTGTCCATGTACACAGTGCCTGGTTATTTGATACACAGTGATCATGCACACAACAGTCTACAGATGATTTACATGAGCGTTCACAGAGCATCTTCCAATATTTAAATATCTAACTCTAGGGTAGCCAACCCTGGTCCTGGGAAGTTATAGGGTCTTCTGGGTTTTGTTTTACTCAAGCTCCTTACTAAGTTAATTGACTCAATGATTGGGTTTAAAAGGGAATTCAAGTTGTTTTTGTGTGTGTGGTACATGCTCCCATATGCGACAACTGTCTAAGTAAGGTTTGTGTTTTGTTTTTATTTTATTTTTGTACACTATTAAATTGCAGTTAAGGTCTTTTGAAGCCATCTTGGAATCAAACAGAGCACTGCAGACTGCAATTTAATAGTGTGCACACACCTTACTTAAACAGCTGCAGCAACATATGAGAACATGTAACACATGCAAAAAAAAAAGAAGAATTGCTTCCCAATAGTATTCAGTAATGTGTTTTGCATACATGTGTAATAGATTTGTAATATATTTAAAATGTGTGTTAAGTTATACATTTTGCTTTTAAAGTACTGTAGCGTGCATGGGGTCTGGGCTGTAGATGTCGTAAGACATAAGCCTGATACGCTCCAAACAAAGGCTCTTTTGTACAGCAGTATCGGTGCTGTGTTTCACCTCGCCCTGTGGTGGACCCCAGCTTGCGCAATCCTTTTTGTACACGTTCTGTCCTACTGCTTTACCAATGTTTTTGTTGTAAATGCTGGTGAGTGGGTTTGCTTATCACATTGTACAAGGACATTCCAAGCTGTCTTGCATGCTGTTTGTTGCTCCATAGTGTCAAAGTCGGATTGCTATGTGCAGGCTTACCTCCCCACAGCCTCCCGCCAGCCCCAGCGCACTCACACTGTGCCTAACAGCAGGGACCCTGTCTGGGACCATGTCTTCCGATAGCGCCTCTGCACCAGAGTCAAGGTGAGCCGCGGACTCCGCTGCACAGGCGCTATCGGAAGACATGGTCTGGGGTGTCTGCTGCTTCGGTCCATGTTGCAGCAGGATGTTGTTTTAGTGCTTAGTTTGTTTTTAACCTTTCAGCTGCTTATCCTGCAATTTCGACTTGCAGCACATGTTGGGCAAAATTTGCCGATCCCGTCTCAATAGTCGTGCAGTGCTCTGTGCATTTGCAAAGTTTAGTTTGCCTTTTAGTTTGCCTGTCTGTAGTTTTCAAAGAAGTCTCTTTCTGCATCACCCCTTATAAAAGTTAATTCTGGTATTTTTGCAGTTTCACCTTTTCTACAGAAGCATATTGGTGCATAATTGGGGGAGTGTTGTTATTACTAGAGCCATGCGTTTTTCGCGATTTGGTTTTTTAAACTGTATTTCAGTCCTCCAGCCACAAGATGCTGATATAGCCTACTCATTCAGCAACTGATTGTGCAATCATTAACAATCATCCCATCTCAGTTAGTCATTCTGTTACCACTAAGTACACGTATTGGCAGGTTGATTAACAGAGAGGTGTACGTGTAGCGGTTTACAATTATTTAATCATGCATCTCTGTGTTAGTTATACAGTTTATTTAAAAATATTTCTGAGAATGTGTAAATAAATGTATTTAAATGCTTTAATTTACCAGGAACACATATAGTTTGTGGGTCGACTATCCTTACTCCTTAACTCATTAAAGGTTGGAGCTCTAGAAATGGCTGAAGATAGGAAAGATATGTTTTAAAATCTCAACTCTGTATTGTGACGCATGACAAGGGACTAGTAAATATGTTACAGTGGTTTCAAAGATGTAGAGAGTCCATCAAACATGTAATAGTCGCAGAATTAATATACCGAGCACAAGAGGAGCACAGCACAGTTGACACAATAAACAAACTGTTAAAACTTTCTGTTTCTGAAAAACTGTCTATAAACCAGATCAATGCAAAAGGAAACCACATTTTATTCAACTACATCTGTTAATACTACGTCCGCTCTGTTAATCAACCTGTCAATGCACATACCTTGTAGTAATAGAATGCCTAATTGAGATGATTAATATAACACAGTGGGGTGATTGTTTCGTGAGGTGGCTCTCAGCCTCTTGCGGTTGAGGACTGAAATATAGCTTAAAAAAACAACTCTGGGGAGTTCCCTGGGGGCGGTGCACAATTATCCAAGCGCGGCTCGGGTAGGGAGGGTTTGAGTCGGCTGGGTAATCCTTGCCTCAGCGCGCACTAGCGACTCCTGTGGTGTCCGGGCGCCTGCGAGTTAGCTGAGTTGTCTGCAGAACTGCGTTTCCTCTGACGCAATAGCTCTGGTTGACTTCACTGTTGGCTTGCCGTTTGAAAAAAGGAGGTCAGGTGACAGAACTCGCTTCAGAGGACACATGTGCTTGAGTTGCAGCACTGAGACAAGGTCTTCAAAACAATTGTAATATAGACTTTAATATGTATTTCTTGAAATAATGGCACAGTTATCTCACAAAAACGGAAGTAAAGGCTTCCGTTTTCATGAGATAATTATGTTGTTATTTTGAGATACTGCAAGTATCTTTCAAGTAGTTTTTACTTTTGTTGTTATGAGATAACTGTCATTATATTATGACATACTTGCACTATTTTATTTTAATTCTATGTAGCACCAATATACATGTGTACTTTTCCCTTGGTTATGTTCTGCATGTACTATAGTTTGCTGTGTTTTTCCATGTTCAATGATATGCCTCACTGTGCCTTGCTATTCATTCTGTTGCTTACCTATGCTTTCCAGTATGCTTCCACTGTGCTTTATTACACTTCACTGTGTTTGTACTGAAGGAAACAAAGCATCCTCATCCTCTCCTCCCATTAGAATGTGCTGGAGCTCAGCCTGTGTGACGAAGACGCCCTCAAAGATGACTGCCACGCCTCTGTTCTGTGTGACGTGGGAGGGTTGACTCCAGGACAATCTGAGAAGTGCACCTTTACTCTTAAAGAAGAGGTACGGCCTGGCCAGGCTGAGTAGTTTACATTACAAAAACAAAACAACGATCACGTCTTCAATAAAAGGCTATCTCTGGATACAGCAACTGCTGTGCTCCCAAAAACAGGTGCACTCATTGTATTAATAAGAAAGACCAATGATTAGCAGCATATCAGTATACCAGTGTGCTTGAATGTACATTCATACAATAAGCCTGTCTTCCTTTATGTTTACAGAATAGCCAGTGCCCCTCTAATGTAGATGTCCTGTCTGTTTTACAGTCCAATGAAGAGCTGCAGGTAGAATTTGAGTTGCATGAAAGGTGAGTGTCTAATTGGTTTCACACAACTACAACTATAAATTACACTATTGAATTGCAATGTGCTATTTTTTAAATATTGAGTGCCTGATTATTTTTAGTTTTTTTTATCCCTAAATTTTCTTCCCAGTTGTGTTTCTGTGGGTGTCCTCCGATTCCTCCAGCCAAGCCAGCTCCCTTATTCACTAAGGAACTTGAGAGTGGATGTCGGGGAGCCGCCTCACTGACCTCTGCTCTTGAGTTCCTGGCCAGCAGGGGTCACTGCAGGGCGATGTCAGGGCCAATGTGACGGCCCCTCTGGAGTTGCCCACCCAAAGCTTATGCAAAGACACTCCTATGCTATATAGCAGTGGTCTCCAATCCTGGTCATGGAGAGCCCCTATCCAGTACGTTTTGTAGGTCACCCTAAATCACCAATTTCAAAACACTGGAATACATGGGGGCGGCACGGTGGAGTGGTGGTTAGTGTTTCTGCCTCACAGCGCCAGGGTCCTGGGTTCAATTCCAGCCTAGGGGTCTGTCTGTTTGGAGTTTGCATGTTCTCTCCCTGTGTTCACGTGGGTTTTCTCCAGGTACCTCGGTTTCCTCCCACAGTCCAAAGACATGCTGTTCACTCTAAATCGCACCTCTGTGTGAGTGTGTGTGTGTGTGGTGCCCTGTGATGGACTGGCGTCCCATCCAGGGTGTAGTCCTGCCTTGCACCCTGTGTCTGCTGGGTTAGGCTGCGGCTCACCATGACACTCTAATTGTTCATTTCACAAATCACCTGCTTAATTGATCACAAAAAAATAGTTCCAGGTGTTTATAAATTGATGATTTATTGGTTATCTATAAAACCTGCTGGATCGGGGCTCTCCAAGACCAGGGTTGGAGACCCCTGCTATATAGTTTATTATACAACTTTTATAGAAGAAACCTTGGCAAATATCTAATCCCTTTGTGCATGGCAGCAGGCATCCCCAGGAAATGAGACTGCATGTATAAGGGATTAAAGGAATGGAATGGAACTCTGTGGATTAATTTATTTTTGTTATTTGCTGGGCAGCAGTGTGGAGTAGTGGTTAGGGCACTGGACTCTTCAATCCCAGTTGGGAGACACTGCTGCTGTACCCTTGAGCAAGGTACTTTACCTAGATCGCTCCAGTAAAACCCAACTGTATAAATGGTGAATTGTATGTAAAACATAATGTGATATAATTGTAACAAATGTAGGTCACCCTGGATAAGGGCGTCTGCTTAGAAATGAATAAACAATGATAGTATGTGTTGCAGTCAGGATGTCCCGGGTGAGATTCTAGCGGTGAGTGGAAGAGTAGATTCACAGTGACGGGGTGTGTTCACAGAGCACACAGCACTCTACTCAGATTGGCAATGCATGGATACAGTAAGGGATCCCTGATGCCAGGAAACTAATCATCAAGACACTCCTATTCAGACAGCACTTGTAAAACCTCAACTCTTACCTTCTGGACAATGTGACGCCCTGCCTTAAATGCGCTTTAACTGGCTTTATCGTATCTGCTCCTGACCTTGCTGCTCCCCACTATTGCTCCTTGTTATGTCTGTTTTTAATCCTGCACTTCAATTTGTCTTTACTGTGAAATATATCTACCTTACTTGGTGCCTGTTTTCACTGCACTCATAACTAACCCTGATGTAAATACTGCCGTATTATTATCTGCCCTTACTTGAACTGTCCCTAAATTGAATAATGTCCTGTATTTTGTACTTGCTCTTAGTTAAACTTTTTGCTAACATTCCACACATGTGTAGAACGGCACTTAATACAATAGGAGTCTACACAATCAGTACTACTGGCATAGAGTATCTTTGGTACGCTCTATCCCAAGGGCCAGAGCTCTTTTCATCTAGAGACTTACATACCTACTGTCACATTATGTAAACTAATATATATATATATATATATACAGTACTGTGCAAAAGTTTTAGGCAGGTGTGAAAAAATGCTGTAAAGTAAGAATGCTTTCAAAAATAGACATGTTAATAGATTATATTTATCAATTAACTAAATGCAAAGTGAGTGAACAGAAGAAAAATCTAAATCAAATCCATATTTAGTGTGACCACCCTTTGCCTTCAAAACAGCATCAATTCTTCTAGGTACACTTGCACAAAGTCAGGGATTTTGTAGGCATATAGTCAGGTGTATGATTAAAGAATTATACCAAACAGGTGCTGATGATCATCAATTCAATATGTAGGTTGAACACAATCATTAACTGAAACATAAACAGCTGTGTAGGAGGAATAAAACTGGGTGAGGAACAGCCAAACTCAGCTAACAAGGTGAGGTTGCTGAAGACAGTTTACTGTCAAAAGTCATACACCATGGCAAGACTGAGCACAGCAACAAGACACAAGGTAGTTATACTGCATCAGCAAGGTCTCCCCCAGGCAGAAATTTCAAGGCAGACAGGGGTTTCCAGATGTGCTGTCCAAGCTCTTTTGAAGAAGCACAAAGAAACGGGCAACGTTGAGGACCATGACACAGTGGTCGGCCAAGGAAACTTACTGCAGCAGATGAAAGACACATCATGCTTACTTCCCTTCGCAATTGGAAGATGTCCAGCAGTGCCATCAGCTCAGAATTGGCAGAAAACAGTGGGACCCTGGTACACCCATCTACTGTCCGGAGAAGTCTGGTCAGAAGTGGCCTTCATGGAAGACTTGCGGCCAAAAAGCCATACCTCCGACGTGGAAACAAGGCCATGCGACTCAACTATGCACAAAAACACAGGAACTGGGGTGCAGAAAATGGCAGCAGGTGCTCTGGACTGATGAGTCAAAATTTGAAATATTTGGCTGTAGCAGAAGGCAGTTTGTTCGCCAAAGGGCTGGAGAGTGGTACACGAATGAGTGTCTGCAGGCAACAGTGAAGCATGGTGGAGGTTCCTTGCAAGTTTGGGGCTGCATTTCTGCAAATGGAGTTGGGGATTTGGTCAGAATTAATGGTCTCCTCAATGCTGAGAAGTACAGGCAGATACTTATCCATCATGCAATACCATCAGGGAGGCATCTGATTGGCCCCAAATTTACTCTGCAGCATGACAACGACCCCAAACATACAGCGAAAGTCATTAAGAACTATCTTCAGCGTAAAGAAGAACAAGGAGTCCTGGAAGTGATGGTATGGCCCCCACAGAGCCCTGATCTCAACATCATCGAGTCTGTCTGGGATTACATGAAGAGAGAGAAGCAACTGAGGCTGCCTAAATCCACAGAAGAACTGTGGTTAGTTCTCCAAGATGTTTGGGCCAACCTACCTGCCGAGTTCCTTCAAAAACTGTGTGCAAGTGTACCTAGAAGAATTGATGCTGTTTTGAAGGCAAAGGGTGGTCACACCAAATATTGATTTGATGTAGATTTTTCTTCTGTTCACTCACTTTGCATTTTGTTAATTGATAAATATAAACTATTAACATGTCTATTTTTGAAAGCATTCTTACTTTACAGCATTTTTTCATACCTGCTTAAAACCTTTGCACAGTACTGTATGTATATATATATATATATATATATATATATATATATATATATATATATATATATATATATATACACAGTACATATATACAGTACATATAAGGCTAGCTGCTATGAAATAATTCATTCCTTTCGTTCTTTGGCTGGCATGGAGTGTTCACTCAGTGAGCAGGGAAGTGGGGTAATATTTCCTGCCACGTTTTCAAACATCAGCATACATTGGATAAGAATGCAGCCCAAGGCTAGTTACCTTTATAGTCAAATTATTGATTGTTGTTTATGAAATGGATTTTGTTTTTAGAAGTTACATTTTGACAGGTAGTAATTAACAAGTAGTGTTATGTTAATATTTTAAGTACCATATTTACATGTTGTATGTAAAGATTTGTATAAAGAGGATACTGAACAATAGTTTGTGCTATACAGCTTTTATTTCACTCAGGACTGATTTCCCAATAAACCACAAGCCTCGAATGGTTCACTTGAATGTTTCCACTCCATTAATGAACAGCGATGCTGGAATCCATTGTGATATTTTTTTTCCCCGCTCTGCAGACTCTTCCCTGTGTGCAGCTGGAGGGCAGTTTCCACAACGAAGGATACCAGCTGGAGCCAGGTGCCTGCTGCTCACATCATCATGTTATTATTATTATTCTATTTCTCTATCAAGCCTGCTGTTCTACAAGCAAGGGTAATGTGTGAACTATCAGCAGTCTCAGGGTGGAAGTTCTGAATCCAGCCTGGTGATGAAGCCCCATGAAACAATGACTTGATTTACATGCGGGGAAACTTTCAGGACATTTGTCTACTGTCATGACTTATTTAAGGTGGTACAGCTGGATTACTATTTTAGATAGTTTGGGTTTCTGTTTAGTTTATGTTTGAATAACAATATAACAAATTATACAAAAACAATCAAATACAACATGAAGTTTCAAAGCAGGAATTGTTAAATGAAATATAAACCAAAACTATCTAAAATTGTAAGTCAGCCATACCACCTTAAATAAGTCATGACAGTAGAAGATAAGTCATGACATTTTAAACCAAGCCAGCGTCTTGCTTGATAAAAGCCCTGCCACATGGAAAACAAATTGGTGTTATGAAAAGAGACTTTTTTAATTTTATGAAATATAAAGTTTTTTTCAGCTTTTTTAAGCCTATCCTTATATAGATATTCATCCTCTTCAGATATACTAGAAATGGTGTCTATAGTGTTCTTTCTGGTTTCCTCCGTCCTGCCTATATAGTGATGCATTAGATCACATGCAATTACAGTACAGCCATAGCTGAAGGGTTAATATGGATAACAAAAATACAATTGTTTGTGTTGTTTTGAGGGGAATAGTGGGTTTCTAGATTAGAATCTGTGATTGAAATTACTGATGTCCCGCATGTGTTGGCCTTTATTAAAACACACAACAAATCTATTGTTCCTGTCATCACAAAATCTCTTTTGAATCCCCTTCCAGATTTGAACTAGGATCCAGAGACAGTGTCCAGTACAGGATCTGTGCAAACTCTCAGCGCCCCTGTGCAGGTTAGTAGTCTCTGCTTTGGATTGTTAAGCAGCAATTCTAGTCAACTCTCCATTATTCAGAGTAATATGGGGGAGGATGATCTGGATTAAACAGAAACACATAGAAAAACACATCTAGTATACTTAGTGTTCCGCGTTTTGCTTTTTTTATTTTTGATAACCCTGTGATGTCCTGTCACAAAGACGGCCAGAGTGGATTGCGTCAGACCAGAAAGGAATTCAAACACAGACAGAGACGGTGGTGATGATGAGCTGAGTGCAATGGCTGCACTCAGCGTTTATTAACAAATAAAAGGTTTGAAACCAGCACAAAAACAGGACACGGCACTACACGCCAAAATAAAAAGACAAACAAAACGGACTACACAGACAAACAAACACGGTGAGCAGATACTCTAACTATTTACTTATATTTACGTTACTCCTCTCTCTCCCGTTCTCCACTCACCGAATAGTTTATATCCCGTGTACCAATCTATACACCAACATTAACATACGCACCATACATACAACACATAACACACAAAATACACACAGGGGCGGGCACTTTGCCACATGTCCCTATAAACATAATTTGAGCTGATTTACTTTCTTAATCAATATTTAATTACCAAAGGACATTGGTTCAATTTACCCTTCTATGTTTTGATTGAGTTAAAAAGGACATGCATTGATCTTGCCTGATTCCGGACCTGCGTTTCATTCGGGCTCAGTCTAATCATTGCTGAATTTCATTGCGTTCATTTTCTCCTGCTAATTTAAATAACATTTCACTTATCAAATATACCATTTATTGACTTAATAACTGTTAATTAATGTTTAAAGGGAGGTAAAGAGCTGGAAAAAGAAAACCGATAACTTGGAATACTAAATATACTGGACTTCAAGTCACCAGTGTACAGTACTGTTTATTTGTTTTTGAATCACTCCACCATTGTTTTATCTAATTCTTTGAAATAATTGTTTTTCATTGATTTTTCAGATTAGCCGATAAATAGTTAGAGTTATGTGTATGAAATAAACAAATCTTTCTTCTTCTTAAATTGTGAACTGTCTGTTCATCTATCCTGTAGTCTGATGACATCGTCACTCCTTAATACATTTTTATACTGTTGGGAGACGCGTGCAGGGAGAGCCAGGTGCCTTCGGGAGACTCTAATACAGTACCTCCTGGTTTAGTTGGTAAAGCTAAAATCCAATCTTCTAATATGTATGTTAGAGAAAGGAGCCATGTGACCTGACTATGTATGGTCTCATTCCTACTACAAACCGAATAAATAAATGGGCTCGGTTTGTACCTCAACTCACTGATGATGTTGACTCCCTTCTACTTGTTATGCTCCTAACTGTGATTGACGAGCTTCCCATCAGTACAAGATGGATAATGTTTGGAAAGTCAAATGGAAATAACATATACCATATGTTCTTTAAAATGATCAATATTATTATTATAACAGTAGTAAAAACCAAATACTGACACTTACAGAACATTATTGAATAATTTGAAGGAAACATAGAAATGTATTACACAAATACTTCCAAATGTGATGAAATTTGACTTTCAAAAGCCAGCCCTTATGCTTTACACACACAGTTAGGGAACAGGTTTACGCAGTTACTTTTTCTGAACATGGAATGTCTTTCTTTATATTCTATAACTTTGTAGAATTATACATCAAAAGTCCTTCATAACCACTCATTCACACCAGCTGTCACTCCTTATTACTACTATACTACCATCATTTATGACACAGGCATGTGGTTAGGATTACTGTGAAATTTGAAAGGCAATATTTGCTGAAGGGTTTGCACAGTCTGACACAGGAAGTGGTATGGTATATTTATTCATTTAAACAAGATTATTACAATTGGTAAACATGTCAGACTCTACTGCAAAGCTCTTGAGTGTGCTTGGTTGAATACAGAGCCTGAAGATCTGCAGAGTAATTCATGGGTGGAAATGAAAGAAAGTGGAGGAATTGGAGCAGTCACTGGAGCTGCTGCCATGTCTCCAGTAACACATTGGGGGAGTAGATCTGCCTGGCGATGGTGGTGCTGTGGAAGAGCTGCTCTTTGGTGCGGAGATCTGTCCTTGTAGAGCTTCATTAGAGAAAGATGGAGGTGTGGGTCTGTTCATTGAAGGAGGGGGGCATTCTAGTCACTGGTTGAGTGGTTAGTTAGGTGGATCTATTTACTGTTGGAGGGGGAGGTCTATTCATTGGTGGATAGGTGTGTCTGTCTAGTGGTGGATAAGAAGGTCTATTCATTGGTGGATAGGTGTGTCTGTCTAGTGGTGGATAAGAAGGTCTATTCATTGGTGGATAGGTGTGTGTCTATTGGTGGATAAGGAGGTATATTCATTGGTGGATAGGTGTCTAGTGGTGGATAAGGAGGTCTATTCATTGGTGGATAGGTGTGTCTGTCTAGTGGTGGATAAGGAGGTCTATTCATTGGTGGATTGGTGTGTCTGTCTAGTGGTGGATAAGGAGGTCTATTCATTGGTGGATAGGTGTGTCTGTCTAGTGGTGGATAAGGAGGTCTATTCATTGGTGGATAGGTGTGTCTGTCTAGTGGTGGATAAGGAGGTCTATTCATTGGTGGATAGGTGTGTCTGTCTAGTGGTGGATAAGGAGGTCTATTCATTGGTGGATAGGTGTGTCTGTCTAGTGGTGGATAAGGAGGTCTATTCATTGGTTGAATTTCAGATTGATCCATTGGTGGATGGAAAGGTCTATTCATTGATAGGAATTCATTCATTGGTTGACCAGTAGGTCTATTCATTGGTTGAATGGCAGGTCTATTTGGAGGAAATGCAGCTTCCTTCATTGGTTGAGCAGCAGTTCCACTCACAGATGAAAAAGCAGATGCATTTATTGGTCGGGGGGCAGATCTCTTCTTAGAAGAAGCAGAACAGGAAGATCCTGCCATCAGTGTGCCTGGACTTGATGATGGGATTCCAGCTGCTGCATTCTTCTGAAACACAAAGCACTCATCAGCATCAATAACTGCAGTTCACAAAAACATGCATCCCCTTGCAAACAAAGCAACTTCATTTCCAGAAAGATGTGCAGCAATTTCTAGATTGAATAATAGACAGTTTGTTCAAAGCCTTATCAGAAGAACAAGTTAATAAAGACTGACAGAATGAAAGAGTAACCACACAAAGTCATTCCCATAAGTATCTAATAATCTCTTGACTTTACCGGATCATCCAATGGAGTTTCACTTGCAGTCAGAGGTTGGACACAGGCTCCTGGGCAAAGAATAGAATTCAAATCCATTAAAGCAATAAAAGTGAACTAGTTAACTCTTTAAGCAGATAAAATAGTTCCTTGCAGACAATCAGAGCAGCTCAGTACCTCCTTAGGCTTAACTGAACATATCTTTTTATTGATTTAAAGACCTTTCTGAAGTTTGTAAACTTGTAAGATTAGCAGTGATAACATTAAATAATTCTATATTCCAAAGAGTAATAAAAGCAGTCACTCTGAGGGGGAAAAAAAAAGATTCTCCTTAACTATAATCTGCCAAGAACCAAAAGGAACGATGACCTCAAGCTCTGTATATACTGTAGCTGTTGAATTCTAGTAAATTTACATATTATGTGGGGCACCCAGATTAGCTTTGCATTCCTCTGACACATGATGATGGGATACATTTTGAGATCATTTACTGTATTCTCAAATTTTTATAAAATACATGTATGAAATAATGAATGAAAACATGGCCTGACTTATAGAATTAAAGACATTGTGCACACCACTTAACCATTCAATTCATAATATGCATTGCATTTCCACCGGTAGTGTGCAATGAAAAAGATATATAGCAGTTCTTAATCAACAGGCAGTATGTGTACATATTAATGCAATAATAAAACCAGCTCTCACTGCTGTGCTGGGGGAGGCTCTGTGTCACTCGGTGGGTGGGGGTCAATCGAATTGCTGAAGCTCTTTGCACATTCCCAAGCCTGATGTGAGCCTCGACTAGTCTGAAAAATAGGAAACTATTTCAGCCACTGAACCTTAATGGACAATGTAAAATGATACAAAATGTAATTCAGGGCGGACGCACTTTTGTCGAAGGTTTGCATTTTCATCCTTCTGCACTTGCAGAGCCCGTTCAGCAGCTCGTTTCTGAAGCTGTGACAATACAGAGAGGGATAGAGGGTAGCATTAGGAAGCAACTCTGCTTAAAGAGATCAGCACTGTTCTGTGAAATGGAGGAGTCACAAAACACTTACCCATTTCTCATGCACTGCCTTCTCACAAGACAGATTCTATAAGAGAGAAGATTCATTTCTGTCAGGGCATCGAAAACATAGATGTGAACTTTGCAATTCAAAGGGGATCTCAAGTAGTTTGTGTGTGTGTGTGTGTGTGTGTGTGTGTGTGTGTGTGTGTGTTACTTGTTCCCATATTCTGCTACAATTGTTTAAGTAAGTTGTGTGTTTTTATTTTTTCGACATCCTGACCACTTTTTTACACTATTAAATTGCACTACACTGTGCTTCGTTTCCAAGATGGCTTCACAAGTACCCTTCAGAAGAATGTCAGAACTATAGTTCCCATCATCCTCTTGCTTATGTATGAATGATGGGGGTGATGGGAAATGTAGTTCTGACGTTCTTCTGAAAGGTACATGTGAAGCCATCTTGGAAACAGAGCATGTAGACTGAAATTTAATAATGTAAAAGGTGGTCAGGATGTAAAACAAATTAAAAATACACACACTTTACTTAAACAGTAGCAACGTATGGGGACATGTAACACATAAAGATTCTCTCTAATTCAGATTTTTCAATCTTAGCCCCCAGGTAAACATTTTGGACAGTTTTCAAAACAAGTTTCTGTTGTTGACATGATACATGTTTACAGTATATCTGTATTTCTTACAGGTTCAATGATTAACACATAGTGCTATATTTTAACATGCAGTATAGTAATACTGTACACAAAGATGATTCTACTTTCCATAACAATGACTGCACGTAAACTGTACAACATCATTTGTGTATTGCAATTTCAAACGTGGTGCTTTCTCATTGCAAGATATATAGGTATATACAGTGCTGTGTGCAGTGCAATCCCATGTGCTGTATACAGATTTTTTCCATTAAAGGGTATACGTATACTGCTGAAACAACCAATATTTAGTTGGAGGGCATGACGGATTGCCAAACAAACTATAACATTCATTTCTTTGAAAACAGCAGAAAGGCAAACTAAAAAGCTAAATAAAGTTTGCAAATGCACAGAGCATTCCACACTATTCTGCACAGGGGGGATTGGCAGATTTTGACCAACCTGTGCAGCAAGTTGAAATCATGGGATAGGCAGCAGGAAGGTTAATAGCAGTCCACAGCTGCTCAGATCTGATATTCTGCCCTACCTGGTATGCATAGGAATACTGTGTATTCTTTAGTTTCTCCTGGATTTTGTGCAATCTTTCCTTGTAAATCTTTAGTTCCTTGTTTGCCTGTACTGGATTTCCATTGCCTTCAAACAGTCTCTCCTCCTTTTCTCCATGCCTGTGCTCTTCCTGAAGGAGTTTTCTGAAAGATTTTAGACTTGTTATCCACAGCTATTAACCACTCAAAACAGTTGAATTCATTAAAGGGGAAATCAAGTTCCCCACAGCTCTGTAAGTAAGGTGTGTGTATTTGTAAACTGTTCACGCCAGAGGTATTTATTTGTTGAACTCTTTCTTTATGACTTTATTAACATCCCACATGTGTCACCAGCTCCATTACAAACCGTCATATTACTAACTGAAACCCCGCCCTCACAACCTTACTAAGCCCTCTGTCCTTTGACCTGCAGAGTATGTGCGGTAACACCCCCAACACTCCACAGTATTTTTTTTTTGACAACCTGACCACTTTTTGACACTATTAAATTGCAGTCTACAGTGCCCTGTTTCCAAGACACATGTACCCTTCATCGTCTGCTGTATGTGTGATGGGGGGTGATGGGAAATGTAGTTCTGAAGTTCTTCTGAAGGGTACATGTGAAGCCATCTTGGAAACAAAGCACTGTAGACTACAATTTTATAGTGTCAAAACATGGTCAGGATGTCAAAAAACAATACACACATCTTACTTTAACAGTTGTAGCAACATATGAGAACATGTACAGTAACACATACAAAACAACTTTATTTCCCCTTTAACAAGGTGAAGTTCAACTCTTAAGACTCTCTTGAAATCGACTTGGAGCTGAAACATTTGTCATTGATCTCAAGTCTCCTTTAATGCTTCACAACTTCAGATGTCCATAAAATGGCAGTTGAGTCTCCTCTGTAGCCCCTCCCAGCAGCATGAATACTCACTGTCGGAGAGTGTTCCATGTTTGCTCATACAGATCCCTCAGTATCTCCAGTTTGTGTTGGGCAGTCTTGAGGTTTCTGTGCTCCAGGTTTCTTCTTTTCTCTGTAACACAGATTCCCAGTGTAATTCTAATGTAATAACTGGGAGGGAGTTCATTATTAGAGAAGCAAGAAAGCGAACAGGACATGTACCTTCCATCTCACGTCTGGCTTTCTCTTCATCTGCTAGTTTGGCCAGATTTCTGTCTCGTTCTTCTGCCTTTGCTGTGATTTGGATCTAGATTTAAATTAATGGAGAGGTACATCGTACACATTCAGAAAACACGTCTTTACCACCCTATTTAATGCATGCTTAGTGTAGTTTATTTCGTTTTTGCCCAGCACATGTATAATGTATCTCAATAGTGGGCAGCAGTGTGGAGTAGTGGTTAGGACACTGGAATCTGACTGGAGGGTTTAATTCCAGGTGGGGGACACACTGCTGCTGTAACCTTGAGAAAGGTACTTTAACCAGATTGCTCCAGTTAAAAAAGAAAATTGTAGAAATGCCTAATTATATGTAAAAAATGATGTGATATCTTGTAATAATTGTAAGTCTCCCTGGATAAGAACGTCTGCTAAGAAACTATTAATAGTGCAAAATTGCAGAGCAATTTAATAAAAGCAGCATAAAAAATAATCACCTTCAAATGCTTAAAAAAAGGATAGCTATTTAATTACAAAAGCCAGTTAATTCAAATGGACTAGAATGAATTTGAATGAATTAGACTTACCTGTGAAACGATGTTGATCTGTTTAACTGTCTTCTTCATTTGATTCTCTGAAAGAGTAAATGTGTTTGTTCAAACTCCAGTTTGGTGGTACTCAGCTCTGGCCCTCGACATCCATACAGTCCTGCTCTTTATTCTAATCAGGTCCACACTACAAAACCGATCTCGAGAACCCAACTCAAAACCGTTCTGATTAGTCTAGCTCAAAGTGCCCACAGTGAAATACCCCTTTCTCTTTAGTCAGTATTAATGCATTCACACATTATCAAAATAGTGTGGTTTTATTTCTAGCAGTGCAGTGGCTAATAGGACTTAATACACTATCCCACCATGCACTAGCTAGTGTTTGCAAACAAGAAAATGTGGATTTTATGCTAGTAGAACAAATTGTGCTTCTGACTTTCCTGAAAAAATGCAGTCACATATGGCAGTAGGTCCTTTTATATGTAATTTATTTAAATAACGTTTATTTTACAAGTTAATTAACGTTTATTTGACCTAAAACCTGCTTCCTACAATGTTCTGATGTTAACAGCAACAGCTCGCCACCTCACACCGGAGTTTACACCCAGTTCCCCTAAGGCAGTGCCTGTTTGCATGAAACATCTTAAGACTATTTCACTTATTTCACTTTATTTATTTATTACCATCGAGGCATCGTTTTTTCCATAACGCAAAAAAAAAAGAAAAATGCAAAGAGGTATTTTTAGTTATAGCCTACACGGAAATGAAACAATTCTCCAGTCTATCTCCATATCATTATATGTTTATAACTTAATACTTTAATTATACACATTTCAAATGATCTGTCTCTCACACTACATTAACTCCGTTTCTCAAAAGTTACAAAAAATATTGCTGTATCATGCAGGACCCACGACCGTCTTCTATGAAATTATTAACCATCTTTCATAAACAAACTGCTTTCAACGTCACGCAAAATCATTTAAGAAATGTAAATATTTGCAATAGCCATGCGCCACACGTAACTGAGGATTCTGGGATATTGGAGGATACACACAATAAGTAGATCGGTATTACAACGTCCACACATATGATAATACGCACTAACTGATGCGACCTTATTTAGAACCGGACTGTAAACCACCTCCTGAGGTAGTCTCAAGTCTGGTTCTCGAGGACGGCATTAAACGCTCGGTAGTGTGGACACAAACCGTATTTAGCACTTTTAGGTGGTTTAAAAGCAACTAATACGGATTAAATATTAATCAACAGGTTCAGTGAATTAGAATTAGAATAGAGAGTATGGAGTAAAATCCTTGCACTGGACTAGATGGACTAGATCTTAAGGGCCAGTTTAGCACCACTACTCTAGCCCCCACCCCCTTAAATATTCAGTTATCTGCTGCATTGCTCGGGGATTACACTGCACCTGGAGTCTCACCATTGACATTTCCTTCCTGAATCGTCACAGTCTCACACTGAGCATCTGCCTTCAGACCTCCCAGCTTGCTTATCTGCTCATATAAAGCCTGTAGATTGTAAGCAGTCAAAGTCGTACACAGTTTTCATAAATGAGTCATTTACATTGAATTAAAACCATTTGAGATAAAAAAAATAAAAAAAAACTGTAACTAGTGAACAGAAAGGAGTGGCAATGCTCTATTTTAAGTGAAATAAATAAGTAACATTTAATAAATAAGTTACAGTATCGGCCTGAATTTATGGCGATTTCGATTTTCAAAGAAGAGAAATTTGGAGGTTGTACTTTTTGTTTCTGAACTACGTATACAGGAACATTCTCTCTTTCCAGCAATACTGCCCCTTTTAGTCTGGCTGCTGACTGGCGGAGCACTCGAGTGTGATTTGACGAGTTTGTCTTTTTCAGCTTTGTCAGCAGGTCACTTAAGAAGTAGTCTTTTGTTTTTATATATTATATTAAGCAGTGGTGTACCTCAATGTCACAGTCTTTGCAGGCTATGGAATCTGCCATATCTTTGGAAATCTTTTGGAGCATTTTCATTTCCTCAGTAAGCTTACTGCGTTGTTTCTCCCCGTCTTTCACCTCTTTCAGTAGCTAGAAAACAAGAATCCTTCAGTGTTAAACATTGTGTTCCAGCACAGAGCAGTCCAGTGCTCTACACATATACAGGTGTGTTCTCTTGTACAGAATACAAGAGTTCTACTTGCCTCTTCCTTCTCGTGGTTTAATCTTTCATTCTCTTCCAGAGTCCACTGCAGCTTAGCCCGGAATTCAGCCTCTTCAAGACTGTCCTTTTCCAAAACTCCTGCTTCCTAAATTGGTTTCATATCCAAGAAATGGTATAGTTTACATACGGATACAAAACTAGATCAAATCTTTTAAATAGCTAGTCTACCAAATTATCTTGTTATAGATAACATCAAACCAGCGTTGGAGATTTAATGCCTTTTATGTGTTTTTTGTTGCTTTTCCAGTAAGTGTTATGTCACTCTTGTTCAATTAAGGGAACATTGAGCGATGGAGACCATGTCTAACCACTGCAGCTCCCATTGACTCCAAGTGAGAGGCGAAGACAAGCACATGCGTCCACCGAAACGTGCTTCAGGCTGTCAGGCCATCCGCTTTCTTTCACTCTTTCTTTCACCGTGAAGTCAACCTTATCTATCGGGTCGAAGGAAATGCAGTTCTGGTTGAAAAACAGCCGGCTCGCAGGTGCCCAGTCACCACAGGAGTCTCTGGTGTGTAGTGATTAGACAAGGATTACTCTGTCGACTGAAACCCTCCACACTTGAGCGCCGCTTAGCCAATTGTACTCTACCACCTGTATGCAGTCCTGCTGGGTCACTTTTTTCATTTTTGTCCAAGGAATGATAGAGCACCACAGTAGATACTGTGATACAATGTACTATATGTGCTATTATGCATATATATATATATATATATATATATATATATATATATATATATATATATATATATACACACACAAAATTCCTGCATATATTTCTAAAGAAGGCTTACATAGAGTTGCGTTTAATTTAATTAGAAAAAAAAAATACAAAAAACATAAATTTAATTTTGGATAATTTTGCATAATTTCTCTTTTTTCTGTGCACAATTCCCTGGGTTTTAACTGGGCAACAGAATAACACCAGTCATACCTTCAATGGTTCTGCATTCCATGACTCAAAGATTTTCTCGCAGCTCTGAATGGATGTTTGAATCTCAGAAATCTATTCAAAATAAAAGAGGCTACAGTGAAACTAAGAAACAAGGTGTCATCTTTATGTTAATATCGGAGTAAGTGAATAGAAACTACATTGCTAGGCAGTAAACTTGTTAACTGATCAAACTTACCAGTTGTTCTTGATTGGCCCGCTTTGTCTTGTGTTGCTCTAGGGCAGACTGTGAGGCTCTGAGCTGTTCCTCTGCGGATTCGTTCACACGCTGTAGATATTCA